>NW_028091847.1:772321-782290 GCF_014824575.4 Sturnira hondurensis | reverse complement strand
AAATCCGCTGACAGTCTGATGGGTACTCCTTTGTAGGTGACTGTCCCCTTATCTATTGCTGCTTCTAGGATTCTCTCCTTCATTTTCGTCTTGGCCAATGTAATGATGATGTGCCTTGGTGTGTTCCTTCTTGGGTCCAACTTCTTTGGGACTCTCTGAGCATCCTGGATTTCCTGGAAGTCTATTTCCTTTGCCAGACTGGGGAAGTTCTCCTTTATTATTTGTTCAAATAAGTTTTCCACTCGTGGCTGTTTCTTTCCCCCTTCTGGTACCCCTATAATTCGGATGTTGGAATGTTTCAAGATGTCCTGGAGGTTCCTAAGCCTCTCCTCATTTTTTTGAATTCTCATTTCTTCATTCCTTTCTGGTTGGATGTTTTGTTCTTCCTTCTGGTCCATTCCATTGATTTGAGTCCCAGTTTCCTTTCCATCGCTGTTGGTTTCCTGGACATCTCCCTTCATTTCAATTAGTTTAGCCTTCCTATATGCCTCTAATTTGTAACTTTGTTCCTCTAATTTGTGACTATAATCTACCAGTTCTGTGAGCATCCTGAGAAATAGTGTCCTGAATTGTGCTTCTGAGAGGCTGGCAATTTCTCGGTCGCTTAGAGATATTGGCTCTGGGACTTTGAGTTCTTCTTGCGCCATCTTTCGGGTTGTTCGTGCCTGTTCCATAGCAGGATCAGAGCCCTAAAGTGTTCACTACAACAGGGCAACTAAGTCGCTGGATTGTGACATTGTATGTGGGGGCAGGGTCAAAGAGGGACAATAGCTCTCACTGGTATTGCAGGGCAACTAAGTCGCTGGGTTGTGACGCTGTATGTGGGGGCGGGGTCGAAGAGGGACTATGGCGTCCTGTCCGCTGCCTGCCGCCACCGCCCTCACCGGTACCACAGTTGCTGCCATCACCAGGCCCACGTGTTTCGTCCCACTGCACTCGAGTGTGCCACCACCGTCAGCCCTCGCCCCCTGGGGCCTGTGTGGTCTGTCTCACTGTGCGCGAATATGCGCCCGCGGTCTGCCCCGCACCCCAACTGGTTCCCGTCTGCCTGTGCGCCTGGGTCGGGGGCCCTGTCCTGCCCGACCCTGCTCGCTGCTGGCTCCGCCCCTCTTACCATCCCTGTTGAACGGTTAGATGTAGTCAGACTTCCGTATAATTCAATTTTCTGTCCTTTGGTTGTGTCTTTGTTTCTCCAAACCTTTGTTGTATTCAAACTTGGTTGTGGGAGAAGGCACAGTGTTTCCACCTATGCCTCCATCTTGGCGGAAGTCCCACAACATTTGTTTAGAACAAAAGAAAAACACACACCTTATGTATTCTCCGCTGCCCCCCCCCCCCGCTATATATGGATGTGTCGAGGAAGAGAAGAGATTGGAAAGACGATACCAGAAGGGAAAGTGTCTACATGCGGGACCAGATGAAGGGGACTGGGATTATCAAGTTTTATCTATTTGCCTATTTAGCAAAAGGAGAGTGAATTCCTGTATCACTTATGGGACAAATTTTTTAAGTAGAGAAAATATGGTCAGAGTAAGGTTACAGAAAGATGGATAAAAAGTTTAAGGATCTTTGACAAACTGTATAGGTCATTTTCATTTTCAATACAAGCATTCAGCTGGTACTGGGCATATTTTGCACTATTTAAAAATGTCTTCAAAGTGGGATGCTTGTGCTTCTGTGTATTTTTGTATTCCCTTCATTTGTCTATGAGCTAAGTGAGAACAAGTTCTATATGTGATTGTTTCTGTTGCTGTGCATTCCGGGTTCCTAGTTCAAGGAATGATGATGTACTCTAGCTAAATGAGTAGCTTACCAACCTATGTATAATAATAGCTAAAAAAAAAAAATTCCCTAAGAGGTAGGCAGAGCATGCACTGTCCTCATTATAAAGCAGAAGAAACAGGCTCGTAAGGTAGATAAATGTGCCCAGGGCTCTTTAGCTAGTAAGTGGCAAAATCAGACCTTGGCTCTCACTTTGGGATTCTAAGTCCTCTGCCCTTTCAGTTATACCATATTTGCCATGCTTAAATATGATACTTACCTACATGTTTAGGCAATTTTTTAGATAGGTGCAGAGTTTTCTCCTGAAAACTCTCAGGAGAAATCTTAGAATTCAAATAATATATATACTTTTGGAATTTCACATCTATTTATTTTGAGTTTCTTTTCCCATACATTGCCTTGAACAGCCCAAGCAGATGAGACTAAAAAAAAAAATTTATACTACCTTATTCCAAACACAAAGTAGAAAAATGACGAATTCTAGCTGCTCTTACAATTGTGTTTTTAAAAAATGTGGCTGTTCTAATTTATATGGAAAAACACACAATATAAAAGTAGATGGATAATATGCACCCATCTCTCACCTGTAACAATGATCACAGCCCATTAGGAAAATCCTAGCAGCAATGCAAACAGTGTTATGGAGTTGGGGGGAAAGGAGAATATGTCTGTCCCTAATGAACAGAGGCTGTTTGAAATGACAAGATACCAGGAAGCTCTTCATCTGAAATACTGTGTTTTGCCATGTATGCTTCTTGGCCCAAATTTTTGAGGGAAAAATAAGGATGCACATTATACTTGGGTAGTTCCTGAAATACCTTGTATCTGTTCTTGTGGTTTGTAATTATTTGTTACATGAAATTTCTTGTACTATAATGTTAAAAAATAAATGCTAAAATTCCTTTAAAATACAAAAACAAGTATCTAAATATAAATAAATGAATAACTGAATTTAAAAATTAAAACAAAAAGTGTTTTTTCTCCTAAAAGTTTGGGCCAACAATATGGGTGTACCTTGTACATGGCAGGCAAAATACAGTGTTCTCAATCTGACTTTGTGAAGTTAAATTTTTTTAAGTTTGGAGTTAACGAGGTTAAAAGCTCACAGTAGCCCTCAGATTTCAAGATAACACAAAGTACTTCGTGATCCCTTTAAGCGCTGTGACTAGAGAGCAACCTCTCTGGACCCACTTGCACGCCTCTATTTATAGCAGCAAGCACCAAGTCTTATGGGAAAAAGCTCTTAGACCATTTAAAAATCAAACTATTTTAGGCATCTCACAACTTTCTAAGAATTTTGTTTGTTTGTTTTAACATTGTTCCCAAAACTTGGGTCATAAATCATGTGTGCGCACGCATGCACGCACGCACGCACGCATCTGTGCCTGTTTGGGGGAGATGTGTAAAATGAGGCTAGTGGGTTTGAAGCAGGAAGGACTCTATGAGGCGCTCCGACTAGGGCTGCAATTGTGGGGTGAGGTCCTGGGTGTTCATCACATGACTAAGAAATAAATTAGCTGCCAAACAAAAATTTTTTTTAGAACTGGGCAGAATGTATATATTGTTAAAAAATATGAATCAAGCACAGCTCATTTCAAATATTAGACATATTTCCCATAACCACTGAAAACACATATGTACTAACTCTGGGATCTTGCTAAATTTAAACCCTGACTCAGTAGAGTTAAGACAAGTCCTTCCTTCTTTAGGGGAGGGATGAGTGGAAGCGTTGCCCTAACAGACAGGACTGCTAAAAGCACCCCGCTGTGTGCCAGAAACTTCACGTGCCAAGAACTTTTTAATGACATAGAGAATTATCAGCCCTCCCCACTTTCTTTCTGATGAGTAAAAAATCAGTTGAAGATGTTTAAAATCTGCTTAAGGTGCCAGCTAATTTCCAGCACTGGTCTGCGTGACTCCAAAATTGACTCCTTCTCTGCTTGACCACATTGACACTCAGTGAGGCCCGCGGCACCGAGTGTTTGCTTCAGATAGTTTTGAAATACATTTTACTGATGATCTCTGCTGGGAATTAACCTTTCCATCATGGCTTTCTAGAATGGGCCATGTTTTAAAAGTTCACATTCATTTATATATAAAGTTATATTACTACCCACTAATTCTGAAAAAGCCTCCACTACCCTGTAGCACTTACGAGGTTGTCATCAAAAAATGGTTATTCCTAGTAATTTTATTCCATCACCAGAAGCTCAGAATGTAAATTAATGGGCAGAGCTACTGGTCTTGTCTGAAAATAGCTGCATGACTAACTGTGTCCACACAGTGACTAGAATATGTCAGAGCACAGGACTTGTGGGCTGCAGGGCAGCCTCCCTGGAGGTGGACCAGGACTCTGGGTTGATGCATGGGAGATAGAAATCACCGGCTTTCCAGCTCAGTCACCAGAAAGCACCCACTTGATATTTTTACCAAACGTTTTGTTGTGACTGTTGTTCTAAATCCTATCTTAAGGGACACATATGAAGAAGTTACACAGGAGGGATTAACCACCTGTCAGCTCTGGGTCTCCAGTTATCAAGTTACAGGCTTGACTCAATTAGTAGTTGTAATTAATTACATAATTTTTGGTTCAAGTTTAATCCCACTAAAGTGTAATGGCAAAATTAGGCCACTAAGAGAGGTTTATAGATAAAAGGATAATGGTCAGCTTAAAGGTTGTTATGTATGTGATTCAGATCTGAAACACGTGAAAGACTTGTAAACCAAGAGAGGACCCACTTGCTCCATGAACAGCAAGATAAGTAAATGTGCCCCTCACATATGTAGGTCTCTGAACATTTGGACTCTCACTGAAGATGGACTGATGCCTCTCTTTGGAATGGACATGGAAGGCCCAGTTTCACCCTGGGCCTCATCAAGGAGCATGTGGTAGCCTCTCCAGGGCTGCACAGGACTCTGCACAGGGGAGAACTTTGGGTGGAGGGAGGGGTGGGGGGAACCCCAGGGCCGCTGTGATTGCCATGGTCAGCAAATGGAGTTCTCATCTTTGATGGCAGGACAAAGAGTTCCCAGAGATTCAACCCAGCAGATGATTAGAAACTCGAGGACATAAACCTGTCACTTTGTCCCTCTAACTACAGGCCACTGCTTCTGCACCTGGTTCTTGGTTTTTATCACTTTATGTAAAAACACCTCCACTTCCAAGATCTGATTGACCAAACTGGCTCATATCTGTTTGTGCCCAAACAATAGCCAGGCTATGCTCCCCTGTCTGTGATGCACGCATAAGTCTTCCCAGGGATTCGCACTAGTGGGATCAGGGTACAGAATGAATGCAGTTCCTTCTCAAGGAATAGCAATTCCACGTAAAGTTTTAAAGTAGTTTGAATATTTTACTATTACGGCAAACAACTATATGGTGGGGTGCATCGCCAGAAACACAGATATGCTAACAGAAGATAAGTTTTACATTCAGAGAGTTTTGTGTCTACTTTGCTGGACACCTCCCGATCCCCAGGGAAATGCTGCAGGAAATGCTCGAGGAACACTGGCCTGTTGGATCTCTGGGCACCTCCCAGAGACTTGCCCTACGCTGTGAATGCTGCTCAAACAGTCCCCTGCTACTTATGGTCATCAAACCCTGCCACAGTAGTGGGGAGAATGACTGGTCCTAGAAACTAGTGTGAGGGGGTGTAACTATCTCCAGGAGTGAGTCTTTGAGTGAGAACAAGTTGGGGTAAAGAAAAACTGCTAGGAGAAAGAACTCCAGGGTACAATGAGACATGCAGAAATATCACGAGTGCAGCCGGTACCAGAAACACGTTCACTAACCACCTGCTATGTGCTTGGGGGTACACAGGTACGTAAGACACAAGCCTTGCCTGTGAGGTGACATCAGGATGACCTAAGGTCCTGACATTTCGGTGGCCTGCTATCAAAATGTGTATATTCTAAACCCGACTTTACTTTTTTAGGTAAAGTAATGATACACCTGTGCTTTCAATTTACTGCAGACATGACTGTGAGGAGCCTCACACGGAGGCTTAGGATTAAAGGTCTTACACTCCAACACCTACACTCATTTTACTGTGTCAATAACAAGTGTAAGAAAAAATAAGAATCCTAGTCTAACAAGCAAACTTCTTAAAGGTAAAAAAAGAATTAAAAAAAATTTCCCAGGGCTGTAGAGTCTGCTGTGAAAGCAATTTCTAGACCGAATGGGTCACTGAACTAGATCAGAGGTTTCTTTCATTCAGCTATGCTGTAACAACTGAAGAAAATGTTCTAGATCCTCTCCTAAATGCTCGTGTATTCAGAGACTACACATGCCCTGCCTTCCAGAATTCAGTCTTGGGCAGCACTGTGGTTCTCAGGTATTTTTTTTATTATTGCTCCTAACAAGCCTAACTGGATTATTTGTTCTAATTGCCACACTCCAAGAAATTTTAATACCCAAGATATACTACATAATCTGTTTACATACTGTGGCCCTTTGAAAGGCTCCAAATCATTATAATATCTAAGACTGGAGTGTCAAACTCATTTTCACTGGGGGCCACATCAGCCTCATGGTTGCTTTCAAAGGGCCAAAATAATTTTAGGACTGTATAAATGTAACTACTCCTTAACTTTAAGGGGCTCCAATTACATTCGGCCCTTTGAAGGCAATCTCGAGGCTGATGTAGCCCCTGGTGAAAACGGATTTGACATCCCTGATCCAAGATGTCACACTGTTCCCCACCCGCTAAGAACAAATTTTGCTCCCTTAGGGGCAACACAGACCCCTGAGGATTCACAGTCTAGGGCAGATGTTCATGTAAGTCCCATAGATATCTGAAGGTTATGTACACAAATGTGCACACACACACTTTTTGAAATCAAATTCTTAAAGGACTCCATACTAAATATTTTAGGTTTTATGTGCTACACACTGTCTCTTCTTCTTTATTTTTTGTTTTGTTTTACAGCCCCTTAGAAATACACCTTCAAAGACACCGTATATCAAAACAGGCTACTGGCCAAAGTTGGCCTGTGGGTTAGAGTTTGCTGACTCCTGCTCTAGAGGGCTAACAGCTAACATTTTTTGAGATCTTACCGTTTACAAAAAAGTAATTGTTTGTAGAACGGTGGCTGCCAGACCCTGCGCGGAGAGGAAGGGGGAGGCACTGTTTAATGGGCACAGCGTTTCAGTTTTGCGAGACACACCGTGCTGGAGAAGGACGGTGGTGATGCAGCGGCACAATGACACGAGTGGACTTAATACCACAGAACTGTACGTGCACTTACAGACGTTAAGGTGACAAATTTTATGTTACGTGTATTTTATCACACTAAAATTTGTTAGAGTAACTGTTTAACTTTCATATAACACTCAGGAAAAAACCATATACAGTAGATAAATGAAGCCATCTTACAGCTGAAGAATGGGGGTCCACAAGAGCTTTCACAAGGTGCCCAAGCTGCGAAGCTAGAGACTGCAGTCCTGTCTGTGGGTTTAAAGGACTGCGGTCTTCATCCTTCTCACCACCAGGCGCTCCTCTTATTTATTTTCTTCAACAGATGCCACACTGCCAAAGATTGTATCTGCTAAATAAGCAACACTTACAAATAATTTATTTTGCTGCTCAAACAATTATTCAGAGATAAATATTGACAAACAGAGCTCCAGATCCCTCCACAGATTGGCCCATTCTTAAAAGATAAACTCTAAACTGATATGGTTTCAGTCAAACAGCAAAGAAATTTGGATTATAGTTAAGCTTTTTCTTTAGATAAATGTAAGATCCAAGGACCACTGATGTCTATTTCTAGAATAGGGCCCAATATTTAGAAATGCAAAGAACTACTTACCCTCTGGGTTGTGTTTAGGAGACCCCATAATATCTGGAAAACTACTGAAGGCAGATAGAATCCAGATTCTCCTTCATTGCTCAAGTTTTATGATTTCATGACTCAATATAGTTACCCCGGTGGTATTCATTCAGTCAACCAACCATAATTCTCAAGGTCACACTACAGCACAGGATGCTAGTGTGCTGTTCTACAAACACACAGAGTAAAATGAAAGATGAACCTAAAGTTTAGTGGGATATAAAGTCCACAACTTGGCAAAACCACAAAAAGAGACCTCAAGGGATTTTCAACGAGTTAGGGAAAGAATCCCAACAAGGACTGCGAAAGCAAAAACCTGCATGGCTGCCTGTGTGCAGCCATCCCCTCGGGGCAATGCCGATGACCTCCCTGGGCTTTCAACACAGGCCGAGATGAGAGCACCTCATCCCGTCACAGCCACACGACCTGGGCCAGGCCAACCAGATGTCTTCCCCGGGGACTTTTCTAGCTTAAACGGGGCAGGGATGGTAGCAGGGCAGAGGACTCAGTTTCCTACCAGACCACAGGTGGTAAAGACACCCACAGATTGGCACTGACCATGGCACTACCTTCCACAGAGAGAAAGTCCATGAAATCAGCACTCAAAGACAAATGGGTGGAGAAGAAGACTGGAGGAGCCAAACCACTGCGTTCAAGCCTCTGGTTCTGAACCTCTCCCTGGGCCACTCCATCTAGGTCATCCCAGAGTTTGGTAAGAAACGAAAAAAAAAAACAAAAACAACCCATCACCACCTTCCCCACCCCAGCTTTTGCTTAAGCTAGATGAAGTGAGCTTCTGTTACTTGTGACCAAAAATCTTAATGCAGGGCCGCGGCTGTTGACTGACCTGGAAGGATAAAATGATTGTGTCACCCAGAGAAAGCAGGCTGAAGGTAAGCAGCCCCTCGGCTCACCCTGGACGGGCTCCTCATCCTTCCTCCATCTCAAGCTGTCATCTGAGAAATGAGCTTAAACCTATACGCACCAGATGTGTTCCCATCCCTTAAACGGGCAGGTTTTATACTTTTTAAGCATTTTTGTTCTCAGACCAAAGTGAGCTTCCCCAAAACCACTAAGCAGAATTATTTTTATCATGAACCCCCCCTTGACATTTTACAGAGCAGCCAGCAACAGGTGTGGAAAAGTGACAGGAAATTCAAGCTACATGAAACAAAGAGCTTCAAGAGAATGGTTAAGAACACAATGCCTTCAAACAGCTCAAGTAAAATCTTGCATCATGGACTTCCGCCAAGATGGAGGCATAGGTGGAAACACGGTGCCTTCTCCCACAACCAAGTTTGAATACAACAAAGGTTTGGAGAACAAAGACACAGCCAAAGAACAGAAAACTGAATTATACAGAAGTATGACAACAACAAACCGTTCAACCAGGACGGTAAGAGAGGTGGAGCCAGCAGCGCAGCAGGGTTGGGCAGGAAAGATCCCCCGACCTAGGGGCGCAGGCAGCCCGGACCCAGTCAGGGTGTGGGGCAGACTTACCGCAGTCGCACATTCTAGCACAGTGAGACGGACCACGCAGGCCCCAGGGGGCGAGGGCCGATGGTGGTGGCACACTCGCATGCAGTGGGGCAAAACGCGTGGGCCTGGTGACAGTGGCAGCTGCCGCACCTGTGGGAGCCACGGCAGGAGACAGCAGACGGGATGCCATTGCTCCTCTTTGACTCCGCCCCCACATACAGCGTCACAACCCAGCGACTTAGTTGCCCTGCTTTGGTGAACACCTAGGGCTCCGATCCTGCTACATAACAGGCACGAACAACCCAAAAGATGGCACGAGAAGAACTCAAAGTCCCAGAGCCAATAACTATAAACGACCGAGAAATTGCCAGCCTCTCAGAAGCACAATTCAAGACACTATTTATCAGGATGCTCACAGAACTGCTTGATTTTAGTCACAAATTAGAGGAACATAGGAAGGCTAAACTAATTGAAATGAAGGGAGATGTCCAGGAAACCAACAGCGATGGAAAGGAAACTGGGACTCAAATCAATGGAATGGACCAGAAGGAAGAACAAAACATCCAACCAGAAAGGAATGAAGAAATGAGAATTCAAAAAAATGAGGAGAGGCTTAGGAACCTTCAGGACATCTTGAAACATTCCAACATCCGAATTATAGGGGTACCAGAAGGGGGAAAGAAACAGCCACGAGTGGAAAACTTATTTGAACAAATAATAAAGGAGAACTTCCCCAGTCTGGCAAAGGAAATAGACTTCCAGGAAATCCAGGAAGCTCAGAGAGTCCCAAAGAAGTTGGACCCAAGAAGGAACACACCAAGGCACATCATAATTACATTAGCCAAGACCAAAATGAAGGAGAGAATCCTAGAAGCA
>NW_028091847.1:713842-771524 GCF_014824575.4 Sturnira hondurensis | reverse complement strand
TTTTGTTTTAGGCGTGGTTGTTAATAACTGTGAGTTTGCTGTCCTTTCACTGGTCATATTTTTCATCTTCTTTTTCTTATATAAATCCCTTTAGCATTTCATAGAATAAGGGCTTGGTGATGATGAACTCCTTGAACTTGACCTTATCTGAGAAGCACTTTATCTGTCCTTCCATTCTAAATGAAAGTTTTGCTGGATAAAGCAATCTTGGCTGTAGGCCTTTGGATTTCATGACTTGGAATACTTCTTTCCAGCCCCTTCTTGCCTGTAAGGTCTCTTTTGAGAAATCCGCTGACAATCTGATGGGTACTCCTTTGTAGGTGACTGTCCCCTTATCTATTGCTGCTTCTAGGATTCTCTCCTTCATTTTAATCTTGGGTAATGTAATCATGACGTGCCTGGGTGTGTGCCTTCTTGGGTCTAACTTCTTTGGGACTCTCTGAGCTTCCTGGATTTCCTGGAAGTCTATTTCCTTTGCCAGATTGGGAAAGTTCCTCTTCATTATTTGTTCAAGTAGGTTTTCCACTTGTTGCTCTTCCTCCTCCCCTTCTAGTACCCCTATAATCCGGATGTTGGAACATTTAAAGATGTCCTGAAGGTTCCTAAGCCTCTCCTCATTTTTTTAAATTCTTGTTTCTGCATCCTTTTCTGTTTGGTCATTTTTTCTTCCTTCTGGTCTACTCCCTTGATTTGAGTCCCAGTTTCCTTTCCATCACTATTGGTTTCCTGTGCACTCCTTCAGTTCACTTAGTGTAGCCTTCACTTATTCCTCTAATTTGTGACTAAAATCAACCAGTTCTGTGAGCATCCTGATTACAGTGTTTTAAACTGTGCATCTGATAGGTTGGCTATTTCTTTTTTTTTATATATATTTATCTTTAGAGGGGAAGGGGGGAGAGAAATATCAATGTATGGTTGCCTCCTGTGCAGCCCCTGCCAGGAACTGGCCTGCAACCCAGGCATGTGCCCTGACTGGGAATCGAACCAGTTGTTTGGTTTGCAGGCCTGTGCTCAATCCACTGAGCTATACCAGCCAGGGTGGTTGGCTATTTCTTGGTCGCTTAGAGTTATTGGCTCTGGGCCTTTGAGTTCTTCTTGAGCCATGAAGTTTTGGTCTGTTCGTGCCTGTTACATATGAGGGGCAGAGCCCTAGGTGTTCACCAGGCGGGGCAACTCAGTTGCTGGGTTGTGACGCTGTATGTGGGGGCAGGGTCAAAAAGGGGAAATGGTGGTCCCCTCTGCTGCTTCCCACCGCTGGGGCCTGTGTGGTCCATCTTACTGCTCACCCCTTCACCTGGTTTATCAGTCTGGCTGAACGATTTGTTGTCGTCAGACTTCCGTATAGTTCAATTTTCTGTGTTTTGGTTGTATTTTGTTACTAAAACCTTGTTGTCTTTAAACTTGGTTGTGCGAAGAGGCACAGTGTTTCCACCTATGCCTCCATCTTGGCCAGAAGTCCCTATAATTTATTTTTTATTGAATTTATTGCTATGACATTAGTTAATAAAATTATATAGTTTCAGGTGTACAATTCTATAATACATCATCTGTATATCATGTGTTCACCACTGCAAGTAAAATCTCCATCACCATTCATCTCTCTGCACCCCCCTCCTTATCTTCTATCTCCCCTCACTCCCTATCCCTCTGGTAATCACCATACTGTTGTCTGTGTCAATGAGTTGCACTTTTAAATTTTTTTTGCTAATCCCTTCACCATTTTTACCCAGGCCCCCCCCACCCCCACAGCTGTCTGTTCTGTGTGTCTATGAGTCTGTTTCTATTTTGTTCATTAGTTTCCTTTGTTCATTAGATTCCGCATATAATGGTGAAATCATATGGTGTTTGTCTTTCATATGAAATCATATGGTGTTTGTCTTTCTCTGACTGGCTTATTTCACTTAGCATATAATACTCTCCAGGTCCGTCCACACTGTTGCAAAAGGTAAGGTTTCCTTCTCTTTTTTTTATAGCCAAATAGTATTCCATTGTGTAAGTATACCACAGCTTTTTAAAAAAAAGATTTTTATTTATTTATTTTTAGAGAGAGGGGAAGGGAGAAAGAGGAGAGAAACATCAGTGTGTGGTTGTCCCTCATGTGCCCCCTCCTGGGAACCTGGCCAGCAACCCAGGCATGTGCCCTTACTGGGTATCGAACCAGCAACCTTTGGTTCCCAGGCCAGTGCTCAATCCACTCAGCACACCAGCCAGGGCTGTACCACAGCTTTTTTTATTTTCTCATCTATTGACGGGCATTTGGCTGCTCCCATATCTTGGCTATTGTAAGTAATGCTGCAATGACAACAGAAATGCTAATGTTTTTCAAATGAGTGTTTTGGGTCTCTTCAGACATATCCCCAGAAGCGGAATCACTGAGTCCTAAGGCAGCTCCATTTTTAATTCTTTGCTGTATCTCCTTATACTTTTCCACAGTGGCTGCACCAGTCTGCATTCCCACCAACAGTGCACTTACAGTGTTCCCCTTTCCCCACATCCTCACCAGCACTTGCTGTTTGGTCATTCCGACAGCTGTGAGTTAATCTGCGCTTCCCCAATGACCAGTGATATCGAGCATCCTTTCATATGTCTACTCAGGCCCTTTGCCCATTTTTTAATTAAATTGTTTTCTTTTGGGGGCGGGGAGTTTTTAAGTTCTTTATAAATTTTGGATATTAACTCCTTATCAAATGTATCACTGGCAAATATGTTCTCCCATTCAATGGGCCATCTTTTCATCTTGTTGATGGTTTCCTTTGCTGTACAAAAATCTTTCTGTGTGATGGTGGGGACGCAGACACCCCGGGTCTTCTCTTCTTGCTGATCCTAGTTATCTACACAGCCATACCTCAGAGATATTGTGGGTTTCATTCCAGACCCTCTTCCTATGATTTTAATGATTTTTCCCATATGAAACTAGCTGAAGTCATTCACCAGTAAATCTGCTCAATTTTACCTAAGATTGGGGAGATAGGAACAGAAGCAATATGCAACTAAATCAGTCACCAGGCACAAGAAAAACTGATGGTTTGCCTTAAAACTCAGAAAACTAATATGCAAGCAGAATATTTGAAAAAGGTTATTTTTTAGATATCTAAGGTTATTATTTCAGACTTTATTTAATAAGAAGGTAAATAAAAATTACTCTCTAACCAAAGACTGTGTAAAACAAACTGCCCACATAACGTTTTTCACTATTTTATTTTTTTACTTATTAATTTTATTTTTTAAAATATTTTATTGATTATGCCCTTACAGTTGTCCTATTCCCCCCACCAACTCCCCTCCATCACTATTTTATTTTTAAAGACAGTTCTGAATAACTGTAAGTCCCTTTGTCATCACTGGTAGTTAAGGCGAAGAAAGAGATTCTGCTATGAGACACAGGTTCATTGAAAGTCAGTCTACACATTTCTAAGGCAGCTGCAATTTCCAGAGCACAGCTCCACCCCCGGCAGTAAGCGCTCTCCTAGTGGTGGTCCTTTTTCCTACAGGACTGTAAACTCCAGGAGAGCAGGCAGTGGAACTGTACCGGTGCTCCGCTATGCTTTTAGGGCTTGCTAGTGTCTGGCACACCACAGGTGATCAATACGTGTTTGGTGAATGAGTAAATAAAGAGACCAATAAATAAATCCAATTACACATCCTACTTCCAGCGCTGATGAAAGTTCTCAAGAAGCTGACAAGAATTAAAATAGAGAATGTAGAAGTTCCTCTTTCTCTTCCTTAAATTCAAACTAACCCGGCAAGTCTGTGGGGGGCACACGTCCTCTGTGCCAGGCTCTGGACTGGTAGCTGCTGTCACACAAAGACGACAGAGCCTCTACCCGATGTGTATCAGGGTGAACAGGCATCACCTAGGGGCCCGGCTTGACGAGGACCTACTCGCCCACCTGCAAGTTCATCATTAGTAGGACTGTAGAAGTAGGAAGAAGGGAGAGGAGAAAACCACAGAAAACTTAATAAAATGGCGACTCTTAAATGCACTTAAGTATCCTAATTAGACATTAATAAAAGCTGATAGTATAATTCAACCGCTTATTCCCATAACATTGTTTCTACAGAAATTCTAACAGGGATGCCACCATTCCAGGAACAAGCATCCAGGTTCCTAATTCTCCTTCTCTCCCTCGGAGCTTTGCACAGGCAGAGGTGGAGGGAAAGAGAAGAGCAGCTCTGATGATGGGGGTTCATTCTCCTGGGGTCAGAAAATAAGAGAAGGTGTGATATTCCTACAGATGCTATGGACCATTCGAGTATTTGAAGACGGGAATGGCTGCCTCTTTCACTTTGAACCTCGTTAAACCCAGATGCACCTTCTCATACTGAGTTTCACCTTAGTGAAGATATTGCTATTTTCGCATCTGCTTGAATATATACACACGGACAAATCACTCAGCAAATTATAGTCAATCCTATTAAAAAGCCAATCATCACTTTATCGGTTTCAGATAATATCAAATTATGATCCCCCCTGACACAGCTGATATAGAGGAAAAAAAGCCTAATTTTGGAATCGAGTACCTGAACACTCAATTTGGTATTCTCCCCAATACAAAAGTTAAAAAAGAGAGAGAGAGATTATTCTCTCTGGGATTATTATTCATATGCATAATGAATAATATTCATAATGAATATTCATATGCATAATAATCTCTGATTATTCATATGCATTCTTTTAGCATAGATGTTATCAAAGAACATAAACAAAACGGTTAAGTTCTTTCATATTTCCATTCATTCACACATGGAACACCAATTATGTCTCAGATACCACATTAGCCTCAGGAAGTAATAGAAGGAAAGGGACACACAAAAAGGACACACCCTCAATTAGTAATACCAAGTGATATTCTTTGTTTCATCTCTGGATTTGTTCAAGCCTAACTGAATGGAATAAGAAGAAACAATACACTCCCAGTCCTACTCCACAATAAACTGGAGTTAGAGTAGAAGTTAAAAATAGATTAAGAGCCACTACCACTTAGAACCGCATAGGTGCAAACTAAATGAGGAGCGTGTCTGGCCACACCACTGCACTCCTGAAGAACTAGCAGCATTACTCTCCAACGGACAGATTCTGAACCACCTAAGACCCTCTCACAAGTAGCCCACAGCTCTTCCTCCTCAATCCCAGCCAGAACATTCTACTGTCCCAACTCACAAGAGCAAAGAGGAACTGTCTGGCTCTTTAGTCAGGGTTATCGCAAACACGGCTCAAACATTACCAAATTGTTCAGATCTCGGCAGTATAGGGGGGAAAATTACAAACCAGGTCAGCTGGTGATCCTATTACAGCCTGCTTGAATTAGAGATAATCTTTCAGTTGTTCTAAGTTTTCAAACAGCACGGTTACATGCATTCCTATATTAACAAGAGTGGTATGGCAGACAGACTACTTACAAGTGTTGTAGTAAGACGGATGTCAAGTTTGGATCTAAGGTTTGTTACCTTTCTTGCTGGTGGCCTTGGGAGAGCGGGAACCTCCCTGAACTTCATTCTTCTCTCATGAGGAATGAAGCTGCCACCACTTGCCTCACAGGGCCGTAGAGATATGGGCAATCATCCCTACAAAGCAACGAGCCTAGTTAACAGCCTCTACGTTTCATGCCAGGCTGTCTGTACCGCCTCTCACCCCATGTAGCTGCTGCTGCCCACACACGGCATTCAGAGTGTGGTAAAGGTAAGCCCCAGCCTTTCAATCAGTCTGTGTGCTTAATAAAAGCAAAGCTCTGTGAACACGAGCCTACTTGTGAAACCTAAGGGGAAGGATTAACGTGGTACCAAACTACTCGCTCCGAAGCCAAAAAAGAAACAACTTTTAAATATAGCTCGGGTAAGAGAGAACCTTTTCGACAGATCACTGAAAATAAAAATAACTTGGAAGGAACAGTCCCATCCTCGAAACAGTGATAAAGAAACTGATTTCTGACGCCACAGTCACTCAGTCAAAAGCACTCCAAGGAACAGTTCCTTTCTCTGGGCCTGATGTCAACGCAGGTTCAAGGCCCTAAAACACAGCTCCGCAGTCCGGCAGCGCTGCGGAGTTCCAGTGCAGCACAGAGAGCAGCAGGCAAGACAGGTCAAAATGCTCACTAGACTTTCGGACAAGCCCCAGACCAGCGTTGGCCAGAACACGTTCTATAGAATTGGCCTGCCCTCACACTGCAGGTGTGCCTGGCTCCTTATCCTCACACAGGCAGTGGTTCCTAAAAAACATACTTCTCTGCTAAGGACTTGAAGACTCAGCATTCTAGAGCAGGCAGGAAGACTGAAGATGGACCCATCAACATCCTCACCTCACTGAGGCGAAAGCCAATGTTCAAATGTGGGGCGGCCCCCCGCCCCAGTGAGCCCCAGTGAGACGGGCTCACCCGCCTCGGTGAGCAGCCAGAGTTCCCTTCCTACTGGTGTGTTTCTGTTTAAAGTCTTGGCTTTATTTGGCAGTCCCTTATTTGTTTTCTAGCTCTTTTATTATAAAATATACGTAACATAAAATGTACCAATTTAACTACTTTTAAGTATATAGCTCAGTAATATTAAGTACGGTCACACTGTGTGCAACCATCACCGCCATCCGTCTCCAGAACTTTTCATCTTCCCAAACTGAAACTCTGTAACTACTGCACACTAATTCCCCAGTCCCTGGCACCCGCCATTCTACTTTCTGCCTCTATAAACCTGACTACTCTAGGTGCTTCACGTATGTGAAGTCATACAGTATGTTTTTTTGGACTGGCTTATCTTACTTAGCATAGTCTTTAAGGTTCATCCATGTTGCAGCATGTTTCAGAATTTCCTTCATTTTATTTTATTTACTTTTTATCCTCAACTAAGGACATTTTTTTATTGCCTTTAGAGAGGGAGGGAGAGAGGGAGAGAGAGGGAGGGAGGGAGGGGGGAAGGGAGAGAGAGAATCATTAATGCAAACGACGAGCATCTATTAGTTACCTCCCATATGCACGCTGTACAGAGACTGAAACCACAACCTAGGAATGTGCCCTGACCGGGAATCGAACCTGCAACCTTTAGGTTATGAGACAACACTCCAACCAACTGAGCTACACCGGCCAGGGATCTTTGCTTTTAAGGGATGAATAATATATTCCATTGCATGATTACACCACATTTTGTTTGTATCACTCCCAATGATGGACATTTGAGCTGCTTCCACATTTTTTACTATTGTGAATACTGCTGCTATGAAAATGTGCATACAAATACCTTGTTGAATCCCTATTTCATTAATTTTGAGTATACAAATATACCCAGAAGGAAACTGCTCGATCATATGGTGTATCAGTGCAACTTCGAAATGCATCTTGAAGTAAATAAAAAAATCATCCTGGTTAATTCTAAAAATAATGAAAAAAATTGAATGTTTTGGTCCTGAACTTAGCTTCACTTAAAAACAAATTTTATGAGCCATGGCTGGTGTGGCTCAGTGGACTGAGCACCAGTGTAAGAACCAAGGGATCAGCAGTTCGATTCCCAGTCAGGGCACATGCTTGGCTGGTGGGCCAGGTCCTCAATAGGGGGCATGCGAGAGGCAACTACACACTGGTATTTCTCTCCCTCTCTTTCTCCCTCCTTTCCTCTCTGTCTTAAAAAATTCTTTTTTAAAAGCTTAACTCTTAAAAAAAACAAATTTTATGAGAAATATTTTAGACGCTGTGTGAGGAAAAAGCAGAGCAATGAATGATGAGGATGACTTTGTATTATGTCCAATGTAACAGTGGACAAACTTTTTGACTTCCCCAGACATGGATTTCCACAGGGGAGAGAATGATCTAGATAATCCTTAAAGGATTATCTGGGTTTCTGTGGGTTCTACGAATCTATGGAAAAACTTTCTTAGAGGATTATTATATTCCTTAATCATTTCTCATTTGATTTCTGTTTGAATTACCAAGCATATTAGAACTCAAAGAACTGTTTCTAGTTAAAAGAACTTAGTGTATTTTGGAGACAAGAGTTTCGGGGGCAATGCAAAGAACTCATAAGCTAGGAAAAAATTCACAGAGACTAATTTAATATAATAGGCAATAATTTTCTCTAGTAGTACATTTATATGGTAATTGCCTTAGAATTTCTGGTGCAGTACCTGTATGATCTGAATCACTGTGAACTTGCAGTTATTTTATGGCACTTGATATAAAACTATTATATGCACACTGAGCTCAGTATCAACAGGATAATCCCTGCCAAGAAAAGTTTGCTGCAATAGTTTGGTCCTAATAACACTTCAGTTACTGAGCAACACACCAAGATCCCCAACTGACAATGCATTCTGAGTCCAAATGCAGGCCTGGCTACAGGTGAGGCAACACCACCATACTCTAAAACCCAGCCACTCTTGGGCCTTTCCTAACAACCCGGACTGTAGATACTAACCTCTTTCCCAGGAAGGATTTGCTGGGTGAGCAACACTCCCCAGCCTGTCTCCCCCAGCTTCCCAGAACTCTATGTGCTTTAGTACCTGCCACGAAGCAGGCTTTCTACTCCTGCGGCAAGAAGGGCAACACACAGAAAGAATTCCTCATGTCTGTTTCACCAACCAGTATGTCAACTACTTAAAGAAACTTCTATGGAAAGATTCCCATGCAGGATACAATGATCTATATCAGCCTACTCAATCCTCACAACCCTGTGAGTTAGGTGTGTTCAGGCTCACTGTCAGGAAAAGGAGATGGAAGCTCAGGGAACTATGCTGTCAAGAGCCACACTGGAGGTTAGGAGCCCAGCCAGGTGGACTGGGTCTTCTGACACCAAGTCCAGCGCTCCTTCCATTATACCATTTGCCTGTGCTCTCACAAGTCTATGACAACTTTGCCGCCCCAAAGAAAACATCTGAAGTCCCTCTCCTTAAAAGCAGGTTCTGCCCCAGCTGGTGTGGCTCAGTGGATTGAGTGCTGGCCTGTGAACCAAAGGGTCACAGGTTGGGCAAAGGAGAGGCAAACACACATTGATGTTTCTTCTCTTCCTCTCTTTCCCCCTCCTTTCCTCCCCCTCTCTAAAAACAAATAAATAAAATAATAAAAATAAAAGCAGGTCCTAATAATTTAACAATTAATTTATGGCTTTTTGGTCAAGTGTGAAGTATACAGATCACACATTCTCTTACCTTTATTTCTGCTGATAGGCAGAATTTTGAACAAACTAAAGCCAAAAGGAGAAATCTTAGATTAGTCTTTTCAACAAAAGATGCTTTTCCACAAGACACACACCCATATTACCACCACCTCTGGCACCTGCAGACAGTGACTGGGTCCAGTGTTCCATTCACCTCCAGGCTTGCTCCTAAGAAGCCTACTGGGGGGGGAAAAGGCTTCCTCCATTCAATACCTCCTTGGACATTTTAAAAGACACTATCCAAATCATTCCTCTCCAAATTCTGAGTGCAAACAGTGTTAATTAATACTAATTACTTAAGATTCAGGAAACTGTGTTTCCTATGACCACATGCATTTTTTTATAGAGCACAAAGACCCTTTGGGGAGGTATTAAGTTGTAGACTACATTTATGCTGATTTTATTGGACTTGGAGCCTAACTTTATTATTTTAATGGCCATGGAGACTTAGAATATTTGTTGTTGTTGACTTTATGACACTGTATTGGTCCTGTCTATGATTTATTTGATGCCAAGACCTTGATCAGGAAGTTAACACCCAAATATGAAATTGTTCCTATGGGAAATACCACTGGCTTTGAAACACCTATTTTTGGGGAGAGGTTTTATCAATGTAATGCCACGAAAAGTGGGAACTGCCTGCTCAGTAAAATATAAAAGTAAGCAAAATATAAATGTAATTTTTTCTTTATCCAACTTTTAGGAGAAAGAAGCATTATTTTGGATTCATTTTCTTGAGCAAGCTGCAGAGAATAATGTGGCCCAAGTCCCAAATTCCTGTTCTACCCCCTCCATCAGTGGTTCTCAACTCTGGCTGCACATCAGCACCACATGAGGGAACTTCAGAAATAGCTACACTAGGCCCCACCCTAGGCCCACCCCAGACCCACCCCAGACTGACTGAATCAGAATTTCTGGAGGTTCACTCAGGTTCTGCATTTTTTTAAAGTTCTCCACGTAATTATAATGTGCATCCAGGATTCAGAACAGTTGCCCTATACCAGTGGCTCTTGAACCTGAGAGTATACTAGAATCATCTAAAGGTCCTGTTCAAACACAAATTGTTGGGTCCCGGCTGGAAATTTCTGATTCACTAAGTCTGAGGCAAAAATTTAAAAAGTCTGCATTTCTAACAAGTTGCCAGGTGATGCTGGTGGCCCAAGGGCCACCCTGAGAACCACTGCCCTGCACTTTCTCTAGCTGAATATTGAGTTATTCTAAATTAATTTCATTAAAATATATTATATTAGATTACTCCTTGATATGGAGTACTCTAAGATTTTTGGAACAATTTTCAACAGTGTGAGCCAAAGAAAAGGATTTTCTGTTTAACCATCAATTAAAACAGGTAATGTGGTTTGCCAGAATGCATCCCTCCCTGAGAACTGTAGTTACAGCCATTAGTAAGCCCCTCCCACATAACAGCTGGGCACACACCACAAGGAAGTTTTTCTTTCCTTCCCAGAACAATGAACAGATAGACTATCAGACAGGACTGCTGTGCACACAGTGACTATGGAGCCAGACCATGACAGCGAGGTAACCATGAGAACCTGGGGGCAGGTGGGGTGGGCGGAGGTCAGAAGGACTTCAGGGGGGCTTACACAGGATGCGCCTTTCAGCGTGATCTTCAAGGGGACCACACAGCTGCCACTTTCCCACCATCCACAATAAGTTCTGCAATACCAGTGCAGCACACTCCCTGCCCCAGGAGGGTGTACCTGCACCTTGCCCCAGGGCATTATGGGAATGATCAGGAAAGACAGACAAATATAACTTTCAGGCTGAAGGCAGGTTCTGTGGTTTATCTACCTTTGAACTTTACAACAATTAGCCCAACCCCTCACACACAGGTGTTGTCGAATGCCTAGGTAGGAGTAAAAATTATACCTGGAAGCTATACCTAATGCAACCCTGGGGGTCAGGATCAGACCACCAGTTTTTTGCTCCCTAAATAGCAACCGAATTCCAGGCCTAAGGCACCACAGGCATTTAAGAAGTGATCCTGAGTAACCAGAATATGGTAACACATTAAGCTGGTGCCGAGATAGTAAGAGTGAGAAGCAGCAGTCTTCTTATGGTTTGTTTCTGCAGATTTGGAAAGAGTAGGAAGAGAAGACTTCTCAGAGCGTAGCTCCTTACTGCAGACACCCCACCGTACCCTACACTGGGGCAGTCAAATAGTAAGTGTTCAAGTAATGTCCTTCTGAGCTGAAATAACTTGAGTTCCTTCTGAGTCTCAAAAACGTCTCTTAAATTATTTGGACGTTATTTGACATTCAGCAGTTGATACAGCTGAGGTAATTAACTGAGAGCTGGCAAGCAGTTAATTTCAAAATTCAGATGCAACATCTAGGTACCAACTAGGTAGAGAATCCCTCTTACTCACCCCACCAACCAGACTGTAAGCACAATCAGTGAAGCTTAGATCTCTAAAGACCCCTGACAGAGAGAATTAGTACAAGCCAAAGCTTTTCTCAAGATGAAAACACCTACAAACACTGCATTTACTTCGGTTGTTGTTAGAACTGAAGTAAATGCAGAAAGTGACACGCTGAAAGCGCCCTGTGAAGTGCGGCTGTAGTAGGGATGGCAGAATGCAGGCCCTGTGCCTCCCACTGGAACACAGTTCCCAGGCAGCCTCCTCCACTTAATAGCTGGATAGCGGAATTATCATCTCATTTCTGACAAATGCAGTTTTAGTTTGGTAGGTTCAATCTTAGAAGTTATCCACAATTACTTCTTTTACAACTAAAATATAATTAAATTTTACCTTTAAAGGATAGTACAGAATCAGCCCGGGCTGGTGGAGCTCAGTGGACTGAGCACCTGCCTGTGAACCAAAGGGTTGCCAGTTGGATTCCCAGTCAGGGTACATGCCTGGGTTGTGGGCCAGATCTCCAGGAGGGGGCGCACAAGAGGCAACCACACATTGATGTTTCTCTCCTCTCCCTCCCTTTCCCTCTCTCTAAAAATAAATAAAATCATTTAAAAAAGAGACAAGTACAGCCCTGGCTGGCGTAGCTCAGTGGATTGAGCATGGGCCTGCGAACCACACGATCGCGGTTCGATTCCCAGTCAGGGCACATGCCTGAGTTGCAGGCCAGTTCCCGGCAGGGGACTCACGAGAGGCAACCATACATTGATACTTCTCTCCTTCCCTTCCTCTATAAAGATAAATAAATAAAAAATCTTTAAAAAAACATATATTTAGGCCCTGGCTGGTATAGCTCAGTGGATTGAGCGCGGGCCTGCGACTCAGACGATCTCGGTTCAATTCTCAGTCAGGGCACATGCCTGGGTTGCAGGCCAGTTCCCTGCAGGCCAACTCCCAGCAGGGGACGTGCGAAAGGCAACCATACATTGATGTTTCTCCCCCTATCTCCTTCCCTTCCCCTCTAAAGATAAATAAATAAAAATTAGTAAAAAAAAAACCCATATATTTTAAAAAAAGAGAGACAAGTACATAACCAAGTATCTAATGATCAAAAATTAAAACAGCCCCCAATTACAGTGCTCTTTTTTAAAATATTTTATTTATTTATCTTTAGAGGGGAAGGGAAGGAGAGAAGGAGAGAAGTATCAATGTATGGTTGCCTCTTGTGAGTCCCCTGCCAGGAACTGACCTACAAACCAGGCATGTGCTCTGACTGGGAATCAAACCACGATCAATCCACTGAGCTACACCAGCCAGGGCTTTTACAGTGCTCTTTATTATTAGATTCTTCTTGGTGAATATATACCAAAAAAAAGGTACTAAAAAATATGTATCTCTACTTTATTATACTGTGATTAATCTGATCAACACTGTCTTCATTTTCTGTCAATTATGTAATCCTGAACTGCCATGACTTAAATTGAACTCTCTCCTTCGAATGGATGAATTTCTAACCACTTTCTATCATGGGAAAGTTATGAAGGTATCGTCCTAAATTCTTCTATAATAGGATGGTACCCAGTTATTAATGATGTGCATGTCAAGGGCATTGGAAACCCAAAAGGAATCAAGCTTACAGCTCACTGAATAGTGAAATATCATTAATGCTAACTGTAATAGAATAGAACTGAAATTTACCTTTTCTTTAAAAGGGGAGAGGGGTACTTATTCAAAAAAAGTCAATAACACAATATTGTAAGAGGTCAATTTAAACTAATTAAAAGAATAAAATATAGTCATTTCTTTGTTTTGTGAGAAAATACAGCAAAATGTTTCACTATCGAGAGGTCAACAATCCCCTGAGCACCCAGAAAGGGAGAGGGGTGGAAGCAGGATCGTCCACGGTACAGTTTGAAGAGAGAAATTTTAATATTATATCTACCCCACTGTTTTTTAAGCGATGTAAAAAGCATCTATCTTTCTTAAAAAGCAGGTATTCCTAACAGAGTCTAACATGGTGTAAGTCTCATCTATACATATTCAAAAAGAAACAAGCAAAATAACTTTTCACTTCCCTAAACTATGATGTTATCAGAACCTTAAAGAGAAAAAGTTGTTCAATGGGTTACGGGAATATGTAATGCAAGTAAGCAAGCACTTAGGTTAAAAAAAATTTAAATATGTGACTATTAAAATGCTGTATTTGACTAAAGTCAAAGCAATTTAGGACACCCTATAGGCAAAAAGTTGATAGGTTTGTAAGAATTTGGCAAAATGCTCGTACAGAATGAATCGCTCAACATCAGCATGGATATGCCTAACACCAAAAACTACAACATGCTATCAAATTTCTTCAATAAATAAATGAATAATAAAGGTTTGGGGTCTTGATGTTTTTACATTTTTAACGGAAAAAATTCACCTTGTTTGATATCCAAGTGACACTGCATTTTGCCTGAGAAAGAGTTACTACAGTAAATAGCATATTTCTTAGAAAACCAGTAATTTTAAAGAAGAGTAAATATATTTTCCTCTTGTAGACCACTGCTAACCACAGTATGGCACAATTCTGGAGAAATCAGACCTCACCCAGTTACAAAAATAGCAAAAAGGACTCTCGCTGCTGGCAGAAAAGTGACGAACATCTTTATTGATATAAGAACACTCCTAAGTTTTTCATTAGACATTTAAAAACCCAGCTTTTTCAGATAAGGCTGAAAGGTAAAAAACTTAACTGTATTTTATAAAAGGGGAAGTAACTGAACTCATTCTTTAGGGGAAAGAACAGAAAGAGGTGAACAAGAAAAATAAAAATGGAACTTGGGTTAAATGCCAAATATGCGGCGACCCTATCTAAGGGCTTTGAACAATCTGGGCCTCAGTCCCCTAGTCTATGAATGAGGACAGTAGTACCTGCACTCCTCACCCTGCAAGGGGCTATGAAAATTAAATAAGGATTATAAAAGGATTTGGTAATCCATAATTGTTATTACTATTGTTTTTTTGTTTGTTTGTTTTATTTATCTTTAGAGGGGAAGGGAAGGAGAGAGGGAGAGAAATATCAATGTATGGTTGCCTCTGCTGAGGAGACACAATGTATCGTGTGTCCCCTGCTGGGAACTGGCCTGCCACCTAGGTATGTGCCCTGACTGGGAATCGAACCACGATCCTCTGGTTCGCAGGCCCGTGCTCAATCCACCAAGCTACACCAGCCAGGGCTAATTGTTATTACTATTGTTTTATAACGAATTCCGGTTTTACTCCAAATGGGCTGATCATAAATATTAAGATTATTCTTTTCAGTATAAGCCCCAAATCAACCAAGTCTCTGGTTTGCTGACTTTTCCTATTGACTTAAACCCTAGATGGCTCCCAATGATTCCCATCCTCCTGATATTCATCTTTTGACTAATCCCTTCCCACTGAATGTCTCAGGTCTAAGAAACAAAATAAGGCCAATGTGCAACTCGGTGACCAGATCATACAAGGCAGAGCGGTGTCACGCTCACTGGGATTCCCCACTCGGGGACGCGTGCTGTCATGCTGTGAGCAGACCTACGGCGAAGCCCACGTGTGAGGCACTGGGACCTCCAGCCGGTAGCCAGAGAGAGAAACTGAGGCCTGCCAATAACCACCTGAGCGAGCCTCATAACAGATCCTCCAGCCCCAGCTGAGCCTTCAGATGACTGCAGTCCCAATGGTGACCTGACTACAGTGTCGTAAAAGATGGTGAGCTAGAACAACTAACTGAACTCCTGCCACGTACCTGACTATTCAAGGCAGGCAAGTCCAAAGAAAAGAGCTGGCTACTTTTGTAGAACCGATAACCATTTAGATCCATCACAAACAAGGGGCGCCAACAGAAAACCGGAATCCCTGCGCTCCAGTGCGCCACGCAACTGTGCCTCTCCAAAGATGACCTGCTAGCTACCCTCTTGCAGGCACGTGCTTACAGCAGTTACTAATAAACTATTTCATTTGGGTTACTAATGAACTATTTCATTGGGGTTCAGTTAATGAACTCAGAAAATGTGTGAGATAATAAAGGCTTGTTGTTTTAAATGGCTACATTTGGGGTCAATTACGATGCAGCAACAGATTACTAATATAAAACATTTGACAGCATCTTGCTTTGCAACTAACATTTAAGATCAGTCACACTTCCTTGGTTATAAAATATCTTATCCATCGGTGAACCCTGTCATTTTTACACTTGCATTTCTTTTTATAACTACCAATGCTGTCTGCTTAAACTGGTCATATTTAATTTACTATGTAAAAAAACACACCTTGAGTCTGATTCTTGTAGTCACCCAGTATCTTGCAATAGGGATAGCTGTTTTTGTTTATTTCAATAGGTTTTTCTTCTGTGTTTCCCAGATTTTTCATGCAATTTGGGTTATAGAAAGAAATATCTAGAGGAAAAATTTTATTTTCACATAATCGTACTGAATCTAATAATTAGATTAACCTACTAAGATTAACCTACCCTTAAATTTTTAAAAATGACCCATTTATAAAACCCACTCTGGTTCCCCCAAATTTGAATCCCTGCTTTCCGAACTCACTTTGCAGCCCTGTGCAACTGCTCTTTGCAGCTCAGCTCACATTTTAAAGAACCTTTACACCCAACGTGCACATGAAGGTTTTATTCCACGTAGGCTAAAGATTTATTGAAAAGTTTGAAAAACCCCATCCATAAATGAGCCAAATCTTTGAACTAGTAAGTATTCTTCCCCCTGCCTGCCCAATTTGAAAATAAGAAAAGGGGGAAAGAAATAAAAGTAAATTAGGACCTTATTATGGCTTGAATTTTAATTCATCCAAAAATATTTAATGAACAGCTATGTCTACTATTCAAGGCAGGCAAGTCCAAAGAAAAGAGCTGGCTACTTTTGTAGAACCGATAACCATTTAGATCCATCACAAACAAGGGGCGCCAACAGAAAACCGGAATCCCTGCGCTCCAGTGCGCCACGCAACTGTGCCTCTCCAAAGATGACCTGCTAGCTACCCTCTTGCAGGCACGTGCTTACAGCAGTTACTAATAAACTATTTCATTTGGGTTACTAATGAACTATTTCATTGGGGTTCAGTTACCACTGAACCCAAAAGCCAAGCAGTGAAATCTGTATGTCCTTCAATTTCCTCAACTTAAATACAAAAAAGTATAACAATAACCAAAGCACTTTCCAAACATGTTTAAAAAGCAATTTTTCACCACTGAATTTCCCACCAAGTATACTCTATGCTTTTAAGACTACCTGACTTATATCATATGTTGATTTGAGGGCAAAACTTCAAGTTCTTAGTTTAAAAAAATGTTTGCTAGACATATAAGATTCATATTTTCTTAGGAAATGGTTAAACAATTATCTATAGTTGTTGGCCCAGGGTTTAATCGAAGAAGGTGTAATCTGTGCCTGTGAAAACAGAGACTTATTTTTTCTCACAAACACATATCACGAAATACTAATACTATATACAAACTTTTAAGATTGTTACATATTCAGTAAATGTACATTCTATTTTACAAAAGGACTTCAGATAGCTGAATATAACAAAAATACAGTAAGATCATGACATGAAGATGAAACTACAGGGCATTTCAGAATGGAGAAAACAACTATTCCAGAAAACTAGACCAAGGATGGTTGCTGCAACTGAGACCTGATTTTAATCCTGAGCGCCCGAAGAAAAGCTATCATCACTAGTTTATCCAGTTTACCAAGAGGACTGCTCCCTCTCGCTCCGAGAGAAGCCTTAGGCGGACGCGATACTAAACATAATGGAGAGTATCTTCAACAGTATTTTGTAGAAGACACACTCTTATGTGGCAGAGACTGCAAACTGGAAACCCACGGTCCAGATTCAACCCATCTTCTTTGGCATTCACAGGGTCCCTAAAATTTTCTGAATTGTTGCCAATATTTAACACAAGAACTCCCAAGTTTTGGCTTCTTTTGAAAAATCAGATTTGGGAACAGTGACCCCACATTTCCACCTGGCGACAGCTGGCTGGCAGTGACTGACAGCTACCCCATCCTATACTCCACAGAATCCCCTCACCACACTCACATAATCTGCAGACACCTGAGTGTGGACCCCTGTAAAAACATGGTGGTCTCTTATAACAGTCTAACTACAGAATGTGGGTCCACAACATGACATCACCAGTCTCTGAAGACCAGTCTGCAGGAAGCTCCAGCAGAGTGCACAGGAGCATGGGGCAGAGCTAAGAGGGGGAGGTTCGTTCCTTTTCTTCTCTCCCCCCCACCTCCCTCCTTTCCTCCTTCTACATCAGAACCACCTAAGAGACTCTTTAAACAATACAGAAGCCAAAGTCCCAGGCATTTAAGGACTGGACCCAAGAGTCCTTGGCCACAGGTTAGGAAATCACTGATACATTTCTGAACAAGACTCACGCACATGGGACTGACTGATACTGAACAAGTGTGTGTTACAGTACCACGGCTCACGTCCCTTCTGACATGTTGGGCATCCATAATAACCAGTTGAAAATACAGGGTCCAGCAGATGTAACACCTGCTTGAGCGTGGTTGGTAGGGTAATAATATGGGTGTAATAATTTATCATTTTAATTTGAACATTTCACCTAAAATGTCACTTGGTGTGCTTGAGTATGATAGTGTTATGTTACAGAATTACACACTTATGATTTTGTAACGAAAGATTTTGCAATAAAAAGGGGCTTTATTTGTGCCAGACCCATGTTTTGAAGATTCCCCCCTGCGAAACCCCAACACAGGTCCCATCACTCTACAAAGGCAGTTGACTCACTGGCTCTGGCAAGAGCTGGAGTACTATCACAGGCCAAGGAGTTCCCTGGAAAGTTCCTGAGAGACAAATATTCTCTACGCGGCTGATGGTAGAAAAATCCATAGATTTGGTGGTCTGGGATGCAGTTGGCAAAGCAAACATTTGTTACTGAAGCAAAAAGCCACAGGAGATGGAAGGCCATTCGAAGAAAGCAGATTCAGGAGTAACAGAGGCTAAACCTTCCTCAAGAGCGAGTTTCGGATCTGTGAACCAGGGAAAGGACCCAAGGCCTAGAATCCTATACTTTAGGAGTAATGGTTTCAAACTGTTTTTCAAAGCAGCAAACCCCAAATCCTAGACCAAACTCCAAGACAGAAAACAGCAGTGAATGAATGCAGTGTCTTCTGACCAAAAGGTGGATAAGAAGCCAGGATCCCCTGGATGGACAGCATCCACGCTCTCTTCCCGTACACCTGGCGTCTCCTCAGAATCCTAAGGCTTTGTGAACATACTGTCAAAAGCACTGCCACAGAAGATAAAAGACAGAATTTGGGCCTGGAAATTTTTAAGGCAGATATCAACACCTTGACCATAATTGTTATATATGAACTAAAGCCAGAAATCATTTTTAGTATCAAAATTATTGTTTTGAAATCACTGTTGAAGTAGACACCATTAATACAAACCATTAATACAAAAATCAATGAACCAAAGAGCTAACTCTTCCCTGGCAAACCTTTTAAGATGTATAAAGAATTCTATTAGAAGCAACCACCTGTTCCCAGTCTTTAATAACCCTTAAAACAAAGCCCACTTTAAACGTGTGTACCTTACAAAACTAAATCCCTGACATCATGTCAAATAATTCAGCCACCAGAACCTTTGTCGTCTCAAATCTTTTGTGGAAAAAAAAGTAAATTTAAAAGATGCTAACTAAAAAATTTAAAGAATATTAATCAACTAGTAGTTTGTTCTTTATTTCTTAAAGGGAAGACGAAGTCCGACAATTTTAAATATCTGACCTTAAAACTTGGCTTCTAAAGAGCCTCGAGTTCATCATCTTTAACAAGGACATAACTCAGGGGGTTTTAAAAAGCTAAGTTTACAAATTCAGTGTCCACAGTTTGAAGATATCACTATCAGTTTGAAAAGAAAGGGGAAAGAGCACAGCTGAATCCAGGAGCAAGAAACCAAATTACATACACATCCACAATTTTTTTCTATCCTTCAATGATTAAAAAAATGAAAAAGATTTGTTTTCCCTTCACAAAGAATAAATACAAATTGCACTGCAGGGGGAACAAAAGCCCTTTGACACTGCAAAAATCCTTCCAAAATTTTCAGTCATTCACAAAAACCCATGAAGTTCGACCCACAACCATTAAGGAGCACTGCTTCCCATGCTGAGTGTATGTATACCACAGAACCCATACATTCCAACACATTGAGCAAGCACACACAAGCCTCCCGGCTTCCCCAAACTCAGCCAGCGAGGGGGCATGGGGCGGAGGCAGGCCTGCACACCAGGCACCTTCTATCCCTGCCCTGCCACCATCCAACTGCAAAGGGGAGGGAGAATAACCGAGAGGGGAAGTGGCCAGTGTGGCACCTCGTAGAAAGAAATGCAAAACTTTCTGTGGGGCAGGCCGGCCACATACTCCTAGAGTTTTTAAACATCAAAGAAAAGAACAACTTGTGTAAGATTCCCAGTCCTGCTGACGCTACTGGAATCCCTGACAGGCGTCTACATACCATCAGTGAGTACCAGTCTTTCCCACGTGCTCCAGAATGAGGGAGAGCATGCACGAGCTGCATGCAAAACTCAGTCAGCCACCTAGGCTTCTAGCTTCTACGGCGGCCTGCCTTCTTCCCTCCTTCCCCTTTCCCCTCTGCCTCCTTCTCTCCTTCCCTTCCTCCTTCCTTCCTTCCTCCCTTAATAACTGAAGAGGCTAAACAGAATTTTTTCAGTGTGCAACTGTTTCATCATCTACCCGTGACTGAAAAAAGAAGCATAAACATTGCACTCCAAAACCTTATCCATATAATAAAGAAAAATATCCACTTTCAAGTATATATTATTAAAACCACAAAGATCAGGAGGGACTAAAGTAAAAGGTCTCCTTGGTATACATAAAAACTAAACAGCCTACCCTCAGACGAGCTTTTCAAATTATTATGTTTCATGAATCGGTTGGAGGTTAATCCATCCACACAATCACCATTCACGTCCGTATTTTTTGCTTGGTTTTCTGAAGAGAAAAAGTGAAGAGAAGATATAATGTGGTAACAAGGGTGTATTTTCTGATAATATTTTAAACTCTATCAGAGGTTTTTGACTGAGAAAAGCCATTATTTTTAAACTCATAATAAATTTCATAAAATTATTTTTTTACCAAAAAAGCACTACCTCTATACTTAGAAGCAAAACTCTTGTATAACTCATTTCATTTTTAATATTGTATCTTAAATCCTATTTACTAATTAAAAAGTCATTAATGCATTATATGTTTTAGTATTATGTCAAAAAGAACATATAAATCTTTCTACTTTCTGTGTTGTCACTGACTTTTTCATGTGTCAAAACGATTTTAAATTTTCTAATGTCAATAAGATGAACCACTTTATTAAAGGTAATTTGCAAGAATCCCTTATTTTCCTTCTCTAAACCCTAGTCATTTTTACTTTTATTTTTATTTTATTTATTTATCTTTGGAGGGGAAGGGAAGGAGAGAGAGAGAGAAATAATGTATGGTTGCCTCTCATGCGTCCCCTGCTGGGAACTGGCCTGCAACCCAGGCATGTGCCCTGACTGGAGTCAAACCACAATCCTCTGGTTCGCAGGCCCATGCTCAATCCACTGAGCTACACCAGTCAGATAAACCCTAGCCATTTTTAAAATACACAGATAAAAATGAAAGCATGTCAACCTTTGTGCATTATTCTAGGTCCTAAACAAAAAAGCTTGAAGTGTTGTTTTTTTCCTCCCCAGGAGTTATTAAAAAAAATATCTGGGCCAAAAGCACAAATACAGACACTACCACCACACTGCATACATATATATGTTTTTCATACTTCAGCCGCAATGATTTTTAAAAAACATCTTATCTTTAATACTTCTTCTGTAGGACTACTTCAAGAAAGCTTCTTCAAATTATGACTAGCACTTTTTGTTGTCTTTCCATTACACTGCATTAAAAATACACTAAACTTCAGTGCCTTATCTTCTTCTGCATATTGGTAGTATATATGTAAGTTTCATCTCTTATTGGAGTTAGGAAAAATATACAAAGTGACTCTACGTACAGATTAGCAAACTTCCTCTTTCACTGCCAGGGTGCTGCTACTGTACTCCATTCAGGTGGACAGCCAGAGCAATACGACCACGGCTTCTCAAGAGCAGGTTCCATCAGGAGGAAGGAGTGGCTTTGGAGCTTGAAGCTTTGCAGTCAGGTCTCCCCAGGCTGTTCTGAGGCTAAAATAGAGCCTGTAGCAGGCCTAGTGCAGTGCCCAGTACGCCAGTTACCCTTCTTCCTCCTCCCCATCTTCCGAGTCAGAGTCCCACAGAACATGCAACACTCCACTCTGAACTGTTAGGAACTTAAAGAAATGGAATGCCTGGAGTGTTGGAAATAATCTTCTTTCACCTACTTTTTTCCTTGATAATTCCTTCCTCCCTCCCTCCCCTCACCACTACCATAAAGAGGAGTGTACACCAAAGTTAAAGGAAACAGGAGGATAAATGAAGAAAAGGTAAGGGGAAATGGAATGTACTTCACACACTTAGTTATTTACTATGTTTTTGAGTGAACCTCTCACTAATGAGGAACTCTGAGAAAGCTTCATGGATGCCATCCTGTTAATACCTATCCCACCTGTCCCCACAGGAGAGGCCAAAGGCTACATTCTATCTGGAGAGTGAAGCAGAGAGAGACACCAAATCTAGAAAAAGACTTGGTAGCCACCAGGAAAACACTTAAACCGAAACACAGTTTCTGCCCTCTGGCAATGGGCTGGGTGAAACCACTGAAGAACCCAACCTAAACTTTCATTTACCACATGGCACTTTCATTTACCAGCGCTACCTGTGTGATCTGTGCAGCTCAGGTGTTGAAAGAAACGTCTTTCTTGGCAATGTCCTATTTCATAACACAAGGAAAGCCACCCTGAAAAAAACAACGTAAAAACAAAGCCCAACCTGCTTAGTTAGGCACACCCCCAACTTCTAAGGGCAACCACGGCGATGGGAGCAGGTGATACCGCTGGTAACTTTTAAGTTACCTCTGTTTCCAGTCACTTTTTTCCTAAAAAACTGTAGCAAAGTACAGATCATGCAGATTGATGTAAAAATAAAGTCATTGCAAAGGGTCATTCACAAACAAACCCATTTCCATAACTCTTGAATGGTCCCCTTTGACTCTCACAACACTTTCAGGTGATTTATTTAGGGAACGTAAATGTAGGTGAAACACGACCGAAGCGCAGAAGACCAGGTTCTAGCCCCGCCTCTACCACTGAAGTCCATGCAGCCTTAGGCAAATTATCACATTTCTCTGAGAATGAGTTTCCTCATCTGAAAAAAGGGAGTTAATATTAATTGTCCCATCTTCTTCACATAATTAGTACTTGAAATAAATGAAATAATGTGTGGAAAAGGTTGGGACATCAGCAGCACCATATAAATAAATGTCAGATGCAGCAGGTACTTAAAAATACATCTACCTCCCTGTGATGATGCTCCTATTTATCCATCAACACACAGAATCATGAAACCACCTTTCTGATCACATTTAAAACAAAAATTAAAAGTCCAAGCTTCCCCCTAAGGCAAATTCTCCCATGTTTGAACACATTTTTTAAATGATAATAACTGAAGATGTCATTCTTATTGCAATGGTCCCACATATATTTTCCTGGTCACTAGGTACAGTATTACTTACAGGTAAGTATTAAAAAGTCTACAGCATGTATCAGAACTCTTCATTTTCATAATGGAAAAATTCTAACTAAACATTCTTATTTTAAGAAATAAAGTGTAGAAGACATAAATAATCAGGGAATCCAGGAATAAACAAACAAAATATATCTCAAAACTGCAAGCTTATTATTTACTGAGAACCAGAGGTTTGTCCATTAAGTGATGGGGGGCTGCTGAGCTTTGGGACTTCACTGTCTGCTATTAGCGCAAAAGCACTCATTTTCTCTGGTCAGCTCACTCCACACCTCAATATGCCATTAAACTGAAGTCAAACTGAGGAAGCAGTTACTATAGTCCCCCTCCTCTTTGGAATCCAAAGCAACAGAATCTTTATGTGAAAGAAAATAATTTTTCTTCACTATTTTATTGAAAGACCAGACTAAAGTCCATCATCCAAACAGGAAAAGTAAAACCTTAAAAATGCTTTGAGCACTCTGCAATTTTGCTGCCCAAAATAGAACCCATACAGTCCGTGTCACCAAATGAAAATTACAACTCTGTAAGCATGAAGTCAAATTATAAAGTAAAAGTTTTTTTTTATTTTAATGGTGATAATGGGAGGAAAGACTATTAACTGGTGGGTATTTCTTGTTTATTTGCTATTATGTTTCCTTCAATGACAGTGTTTTAAAGGACTGCCCAAACTAATTTGAACTTGAATTTAAGTGTAAAAAGGATAAACCTTAACTAATAAATTATTTGGGCATGTTTTATTCAGAACTGTCTCATCCTTCAAATTAAGAAAGTAACCATAACTTTCGAGAGATTATGCTTTTGACTAAAAGCTTTAGGAAATTGGTTTAAAAAACTGGCTTAGCCAAGCCCCACACTCTCTTCTTTAACACCAACAAGAACACTGAAGACACTTCGGTAGTATGTAAATAGAACCTTTAAAAAAATTTTGAAATGTATTATTTAACTTCTTTAAAATCAAAGGAACCATTAACACTATGCTGCTTCTAATGAAATTGATTTTGCTCAGAGTACTTTTGTTTTGCAAAATAATATATGGCCTTCCCCAGTACAGAATTTCTAAATAAAAATGTTCTTTCAAATCCTGAACTTTCTAACACTTAAAAAATGGCTTAGAGATTATCAGAGCCTTCACAGGCTCATATGGCTAATTCTACTGGTGAGAGGGGACACCCACGCAGAAAGGAAGGAGAGTCAACTTCCCACTGGACCGTCCTTCCAGCAGCAGGCTCACTGAAGAAGCCACCAGGATGCCAGTGCCCTGGCTTCCACGAGGCTAACCTCCTACAAGTTACGAATCACCCAAAGCATGTATCATTGGATTTGGTTCCCTTTGCCACAAGGTTCAAACACCTATTGATTTTCATTCGCCTTTTCAGGACTGAAATCCAGAGCAGCTGTTGCTCAATTAAAGATTCCCTCCCCTCCCCTCCTGATGCCATCCGTCCCCCACAACACACCCCACTGAATCAGGGATGACACACTCAGCTCAAATAATGTCCTCTAACAACTCTGACCGATTGCTCATCTACTTCTGAGGGTTTCATTAGCAGACTTGGAAGAGTGATTCAGCAGTCAACAGCAAGTATTTATAAAGTTGAAAAGTATCAAATATGTATAAATAGTTCCTGTAGAAATCTGACTTTCATAGCTTTTAGGACTTTCAATAAATGTGCCCAAGTTGCTTTCCTTTTATGCACATTTCAACATTATTTACATGCCCCGGGCTTAAAAATCAGAGCAACCTCCATAAAAATAAACATCTACTCAGAACAATAATGAAATGTTAATTTGGATATGCAATTACTTATAAATTTTCTCATGTCCTTTTAAAACTTTTTTCTTCTTTGATAATATACTGTATTTTAGATCACTACATATAAAAGGCATTGAACAAATACACTAATCTTCTCTCTTCTGTATATAAATGATAATAACAGGATAACATAAAAAAAACAACTCTAAGACCATCCTTTACTGGTCATCTTACACTCAGGCATAATCACAAAAATAATTATTGCTTTTGAAAACACAATTTGGCAAATGTATTATATACCAATAAATTACCTTTTAGAACTCATGTTTAGGTGTCTAGTCATTTAACACTTTTATAAATTGCTATAAAACAGTTTTAAATTGACATGAATTTGGAAAACTGAAAAATCAGGCAGTTATATAAATCTATTTTTATTTCTAGATTTCAATGGTTTTTAATATTTAACTAAATAATGTAAAAATATCAAAACACCAGTCATTTGAAAAGCATAAAATGCAATTTTAAACCTATGCTATTACTTGAGTTACCAAGTAATTCTTTTTCTTTATTGCTTCTATTTTAACTTTAATACTTATATCTTAAAGTTCACAAAAATGTGTAATTCTAACATTATCTAGACCCACATGAAGAAAATTATCTTTTTTAAAATGGGAAACTAAACATCCAACTCAAAGCCAAATCAAAAGTAACCTGACAGTTTGATAAGAAATTTTACTTAATATATGGCATATCCATACATGGAACCTATATAATTAAATCCAGGCATTAACATCTAATTCAACAAATTCTTGATATAGAAGATTACCATGTGATTTTAACCTCTTGAAGTCTTTTCTCTTGCTACAAAATCAAAAATTGATGTAGCAATAGCCTTTGTTGGAAGGCTTGAGGTTGGGTGGCTTTTTTTTTTCTTTTTTGGTATTTAATTCAGCTATACACAATGTAGTACATACAAGCAAAATACAATTGAGATACTGTTTCCTTTAACATTCCTATAGGAGACCAACTTCATTTGCATTGGAGAGAACACAATTACTGGTTTTGAAGTCATGAAAGACAAATTCATAGCTTTTCCCTACACTACCTCGCAGTATTCACACCATCTCAGTGAAGGCACGTCTAGCACCACTTGGTTACTTCCTACCAGTGGGCTGAAACTGCATTTTTCAGAGCTTTGTTTCTCACAGAATCATTCAACTTTAGTTACAAAGTGCATTCAGGTGAGCAAACGTCTTCGCTGCACACAATTTACACAGTGTGAGTGCGTGCACGCATGTGTAGATGCACATAGCTACACACATACAAAACTATACTCTCACCAACATCAGAAATGAAATTTCTATCAAGGAAATTTCCATAACTTTCAGCAGAACTTTAAAGACCTTACCAGTTTGTCCCTCGTTAAGAAATCTTTGTTTTATATATACTACCAAGAAATATGAATACAAAAGAAAGATCCAAAGATTTTTATTCAACAGACCCTGAAACCAACTTAGAAAGAGAAATAGATGGATTGTACATGGCATACATTATAATGATTTGGATTTAATAAGCATGAAACACATATGGCAAAAGAAAAAGAGAGTTTTGTTTTGAGTGACCTGACAAAACAATGGCATGTAGTCTGTCTACTACAACAGCAGCACACAGAAAATGATGCTAGAAATGATAATTTAACAAAAGATCCAACTGGTAGGTAAATGGCATGCCAATAATTTCATAACTTTAGATAAAAACATCTCCTTCCAAAGTATCATTAGCTTTTAAAAAACCTATTTGGAATGTAGACATTAAAACTGATTCTGGAGAACACAAAGAAATAAGAACCATATAAAGAAAATGAGCACTCAATTGAATGATTATTTAAATAAGCAAGCAAGGAAGATAAATTGTTTTCTTCACATTTTCACTTCAACTAACACAAAAACCACATATAGAACTGACTTCACACTGACAAATTTACTCCTAACTTGTTAATTTTCATAGAAATGCAACAAACGAACACCCAAACAGTCACCATATAACATAAAAGCTTTGGTTTCAGATGCCACAGCAGCACCCTACTTTCTGAAAGCCACCACGGTGGCAGTGCCCTGTACGTGAGGACACAAAGCTACTTCATCCCAGGGGTCTGAGCTCAGCACACAGTACCGGGCATTAGCTATCTCTCCCTTTTTAGCCTGCAGTGCAAGTAACTAATTTCTGCATTTTAAACTAATAAAGGAAAGGGGGGGGAAGGTTAAAACCATCCAATCAGAAATGATGTAACCCCCTACAGCAACAGCTTATGCATACGTTTGGTATGTCAGACATCTTCCTCGTAGTGAATCATGCACAATGCACTTTAATCTGCCTCCTAGGTATTTCGTATCACCCACGTGTTCAAAGAAGTCATGTACTATTAGGGCTGGATAAGTCCTAGATTGCTCTTTATTTAACTAACACTGAAAACTTGGGACCTGCTCTTAATTCTGACCTCTTCTAAAAGCACCACAAAATTATTTAAATGACACTCCAGCTAACAAATAACCTCTGCCTTTTGAATGAAAAAGTAAGTTTGTGTGAAGTTGTAAGAGATGTTAATAACTTTAGATAAACCAGTATTTTACTTATATTGCAACATGAAATGAGACATCAACTCACAAAAGTTAAAATAGCAGTGAGTTTGACTAATTATAACCCCCCAAAAGGACTCAAAGCAGCTATATAACCAACAGAATTAGGCATTTACAGAAACATAGCCCATCAAATATTTTGGAGTGTTTTTTTCAAACTTTGTTAAATATATTCAAATTTTCAAGTGTTGTAAGATTAATAATTTAAATTTAAAACAAATACTTCAGATATCAGAAAGCTACAACCTGAATTTCTCAAGCAAAGAAAATATTTAAAGTATGCAAATTTAGAATACTTAATTGAAAAACGAATCAGTTACAATTACATCTTTTCCTAGAGAGAACTAGCTTAATATTGCACATGAAACTGCAAATCATAACTTTTACCTCTTTTTAAAAAGATACTAAGTTTTCTGATATGCCACAGAACCATTTGCAAACAAGAGATATTCTGTTGCTTACTTCAGATAAAACATACCCATAAATGTGCACACGATTTTTAAAAACATTTTAACAAACATTTAAGTATTTATTACATTTGGATAGTTTGTTTTAAAATCTATTCAGACCCTGGCAAAAAAATCCTGTAAGTGGTTAACACTCTTGAGTATCAGAGATTTTAAAGGTGGTAAATCAAAGGCTTCACTTAGTCTTTCTTCAATTCAGCTACTTCATGACTAATGGTGAAGAAATCTAAGTGACTGGGATATAAACTAAGTTACAACACATAGGAGGAAAAAAATATCTAGAATGAGTAATAAAGGGCCCAAATTTAAAGTCCACAATAAACTTTAAAACAAAGATGTTCTCCTTCACTCTCTCCTCATGGACAGATATTTCTCATGTGAGCATATCACAGGAGGATTCCAACCTCCACGAACCTTTTTACTCCTTCATTAACAACAGTGCGCTTAAATATAACTATAGAGTTCACAGTGATATTTGTTTAGCTTCAAACACATCTGAAAAGCAACAGCAGCAACAACAAAAAACGCTCAGAAGCAACATTCAGCAGACCGAGCGACCACAAAACTCTGGCTTTTAACTGCCACCCAATCCAAACAACCCTCTTTCTTGAGAGTGCTATGCAAAATATTGACCCCTTACTAAATTATTTTATTATTCAACATTAAGCTATCTAAAAAAGAAAACTAATTAATCGCGGAATTTAGTTAAGCAATTTAGCTGACACAGTAAATATTTACTCTCAACATCTCACAGGAAGTCTTGACAAGCGTGCGTTGCTATTGTGCTGGGGGTAGGGGTGGGAGGCAGGTTTTGATAAAGGAGTGAAACAGCCCCTGCGAATCTAACACAGCTAGCATTCGAGGCCCCAGCCCCCACCCCAATAAGGCACCAGATTATTTTCCAAGGCCAGTAAACACCTTATATAATGAAAGTAAAAAAAAATATATATGTAACTTTCTAAACTATGTTATCTCCACTAACAAAACAAACAGAAGCCTTTTTACAAAACTACAAAAGCACATTTTTAAAAACTTGAGTGTACTGTTTTACTTATATGTAAACCCAATCACAAAATAACTAAGCAAAATATATTTACCTGAGCTTTTTAGAGACTGAGTAATCAACTTCCATGATTTTCCCATGCAATTCCACTTTACCTTTAAAACAGAAATTAAAACACTCAGAACCTCCCTAGTATGAAACCCGCGGGGGTCTAGCAGGGGCAAGCACTGGACTCCACGCTCGGGCTCCGCCTTCGGGTGCCCTCAAGGGGTCTCCCACCCGGCTCCAGCTGGGCCAACTAGGTTCCCAGTGGGAAGAAACACAGGAGTCCCGAGTCTCGGGCGAAGTGGAAAAGAAAGGGTATGAGCCCGGACCCGACCCCAGGTATAGCTGTGGGTGGCATTACCGGAAAAACAAATTTAATAAAGAGCGGCGCCAATTTGAAAGGATGAGCTCATTTGAAACTCAAGCTGCAGAGCTGGCGCGGCCCCGCTTCTTTCGGCCCCCCACCTCTCCATTCCGCTAACCCGGGTCCCGAAGCCTCCGCTGCGCTCCCCTCCCAGCCTTCTCCTCCCCGCGGCCCCTAGAAGACGCGCAGAAGCCCCCCTGGGCTTCGCTGCAGAACCTAGTCCCCGCCGGCTTCTGGGTGTCACCTTGGCCTCGCTGCCGCCCCGCCCCCACTCCGCGCGCTGGTGGGGAAGGGGCTCAGGCCGGAGTTCCGGGGGTGCAGGCTCGTGGTCTGGGGGCGAGCGCGGCTCCAGGCGGTGTGTGTGCGAGAGGGAGAGTTGGTGAGTGCGCGCGCGCGCGCGCGGGTGTGTGTGTCGCTCTCCGTCTCCCGTCTGGGCTCCAGCGCGCTCGCGGGGCCCCCCGGTCTCCTCTTTCCCGGTTCTCAGCCCGAGCCCCCACCGAGTTGAGACAGGGCACCTCGTAAAAAGGTGCTTCTGGCCGAGCGGGAGGCGGGGGGACAGGCGGCGGAAAGCCCCCAGCCTCGAGTTCTTCTCAATAAAATCGGACAAAAAATTCAGAGAAAAATAGGAGCGCTTGAGAGACGAGCGAGAAGGAACTGAGGTTCGGGAGAGGACCGAGAGAGATGTGCCGTCGTACAGGGGATGGGGTTTGGGGAACCTCGAAACCTCGGAGGGGCACATCGGAGTGGCACCAAGGGGGTGCCGAAAGTGGGGGGCCGCGGGACTAGGTGGGGAGGGGCTCGAAAGGAGAGTGCGGCTCTGGGGACGCCAGAGGGCGAGAGGTCCTGGGCACGAGGCGCGGTAAGGGATGAGGTCCGATCCAGCGAGGAGAGGCAGGATTTGGGGGGCCCTGACAAAGGGGGTAACAGGAAGGTCAGTGAAGAGGGGGGACGGGGCTCTCTAAAGATGGGGGGTGGGGGAACTCTGGAGAGCAGCTCGGAGAGCCAGGGGAACGAGGGTACTCCCAGAGAGCAAGCGAGCCTCGGGAACCCTCGGAGCCGCACAGGGGTCGCCCTCGGGCTGCGGCTCGGAGGGCAAGGGGTGAGTCCGGAGCTCTGGGGGGAGGGGAGCGGCGGTCAGAGTTGAGGGTCTGCTGCGTGGAAGTGAGCATGCGGGCACGGGAGCCCCCGCCGGGCGCCGCCCGCCGGGCTCGGCCTCCCTCCGGGCGCCGTCCCGGCCTGAGCAAGGAGAGGCGGGGGGAGGGGGACAGCGCCGAGTGCTCACCCGAGAGGGTCTCGATGGCGCGGATGGCCCAGTTCTGGTCGGGGTAGTCCACGAAGGCGTAGCCGGACTTGAGCAGGACCTGTCCCGCCAGGGGCAGCTTCCTGTCCCCAAAGAGCTGCCGGAGGTCGTCGGCGGTGACGGCGGGGCTCAGGTTCCCGATGTAAAGCTTGTTCATCATCCGTGTCTTCCCCGAGAGCCCGCGGCTCCCCCGGCCCGGTACCCGGCGCTCCTCGCCTCCGCCGCTGCCCTCGTCTCTCCTCCTCCTCCTCCGCCCCCCCTCCCCGCCCTCCGCCCGCCCGCCACCCACCCCCACCCTCAGCCTGGCTCCCCCCACCGCGGCCGCCCGGCCCGCCCGGGGGCAGAGGCACAGGCGGAGGCGGGGACTCAGCGCGGCTCCCTCCTCGGGGCAGAGTCCCGGGCCGGGCGGCGGTGCGCGGACAAAGCGCTCTCTCTGCCTCCCTCTCTCTCCCTCTCAAGGCGGTGGCGGGAGGAGGAGCAGCGGCGGGCGGCGGCAGCGCACCCCGCTCGTGTCTGTGTGAGAGTTTGTACCGGCGTGTGCGCAGCCGAGAGTGAGCGAGCGAGCGCCCCCTCCCCGCCCCGCGCCGTGCGCCCCTGGCCTCGCGCGGCGAGCGCTCCGCGCGCCTCCCCGGGCTCCTGCCCTGCGCTGGGCGGGCGGAAGCGGGTCGCGGCCCGGGACCGGGGCTCCTGAGCGCAAGCACCCCGGCGGGCGCGGAGGGGGAGGCGCGCCCCGGGCGCGGGTGGGAGTGCGCGAGGGGGCGCGGGGGAGCGGCTGGGAGCCATTGGCGTGGGAGGGAGAAAGGCTGCGAGAGAGCGTGGAAAGGGGTGTGCGCAAGGTGGACCGGATGTGAGAGCACGGCTGCCAGGGCCAGCGGGAAGGTGTGTCTCGGAGGTGAGAGGCGAGGACAGGCTGGGAGACAACAACTTTCTCGCGGCGAGTTAGTCCGGTCTAGCGCCCTGCGCGTTCCCGGGCGGAGCGCCTGTTCCGAGACCCGCTCCCCGCCCAGCTCTCCCGGGCCACTCCGCGGCGCGGGTGGTCGAGGGATCGCAGACCGGATACGGGACACTCGGGGCCCGGGACTGGTCGGGCCCTCGCGTACTGTGCACCCCGCCGAATCTGGTCCTGGGCCTCAGTTTCCCGGCCCATGTGGGGAGGCGGAAGGCCAGAGCAGAGTCACATCCCCTCCGCCCGCACCCGGTGCGCCGAGAACCTCGCGGCGGGCTGCAGCCTGACGTTAGCCACTGCTCTCTATTCTGGGAAGCGCCTGAGGCTTCCCGAGCGGCCCCGGCGAAGCCAGGTGGCAGTGGGGTGCGGACAGGGGCTGCGCCCGGGAGGACGGGCGCTCGCTGCGAGGCTGGGTTCAGTCCCAAAGCCAGAGCGTTAGGAGGCGGGGGCGGGGGGGGGGGGGCGCTGGAAGCCGAGGCGCTCTGGCTGTGTAGAAGTTCCCGGAGCATTGGGAAGGGCCCGGAGAGGAAAGAGGTCCTTGCTAGCGGAGGAAACAACGTGACCGACGGAAGAGGCAGGGTTGGGACGAGAGCTGCCCGAGCTGAGGGGAGAGGGAAGGAGCCAGACAGGCTGGGGACCGTTTGCGAGTTCCGGGGCTCGGTTGGAAGTCTGCTGGTTGGAGCCTAGTCCCAGCCAGGAAATGAAATATTACAGGAAAGAAGAAAAATTGGCAGGATTCAGAGGTGAAGGGGGCAGAAGAAGATTCCCAGATCTGGACTTCTGGGGGAAGCTTAGGAGAGATAGTTTGACGGGAGACATGGGGGAGGGTTAGGGCTTTTTGGGGTGTCTGTTGGTGGAGAAGCCACAAATGTAGTGATGGAACAGGTTCGAGTCTCCTGGCTGGGTTGTGAAGTACTGCCTTTCCCAAGCTTTCTTGAAGAAGGGGTGGAGGGAGCACGTTTTTTGTGCGCGCGTGTGTGTGTTTCTTTCTTTTTTTAAAGAAAGAAAGAAAGCGAGAGAAAAACACGTTCCCCGTTCCTTCAAGACCGACTCTGTGAGCCCGGATTTTACATTGTCCACAAATACCCTCAGGTGATTCTCCTGAGGAAACACTGGCAGGTGTGAGGCCTACCTGCTTAGGACTCCGATCGTCCTCCCTTCTGCCCCCAGTTGTGTGTCCTGGAATGTTCTAGCATTTCTGAGCCTAAGTTTCTTTATCTACAAAAACTGGATAAAACAACCAAACCCTGGCAGGATTGTTGTAAGGGCTACATGAAGGATAACTGAGCCGTGTGTTGAGACACAAAGGACACACACTTAGTGCTTGGTCTTTGTTTTGTTTGTTTTCCTTCCCCCAGAAACTCATGAGCTTTAAAATATTTTCTTTCAGGGAAGGAGACTCCTGAAATAATTACATATCCGAACAAGAAAACATTGTATTTATTCCCACCTAGATATCTGCAGTTGCTTGAATTCTGGGTTTCTTCTCCAACATTCACATACTTCCTCGCTCCAGAAAAGGAATTGGATTTTACTGTTCCTGGAGTGGGGCTGATAAATAAACTAGGTATTATGCTTCCCTACCAAAACATAGGGGAGAATCACAAATGAAAATTACTATGTGTGCATAAATTTCAGTATGCTGGGAGGTAACTATCATCAGATTTCTTGTACAAACACCCTACTTGGAATGGTCACCTTTATGTGTGCTCATTTTATTTCCACTAATTCAGAGTTCTAAAAGAAACAGTGGCGGGGATCATTGGTCTCGTCCTTCTCTGAAAGGTGAGTAGAACTGTGTTCCTTGTGAAATGTTTTCAGATATGTCAGTTTCTTGGTTCCACTGCAACACCACAGACAGCGAGGTTCTCTGGTGAACAGCAAGCACCTCAGGGCTCTTGGCAGAGGTGGCTTCTGGTGAACTCTTCTACCCTGTTTGACCAGGCTGCTTTCAGACTTTGTCCCTGAGAAACAACTACTCTTTGCTGTAAGTTGTGTGCGGGCTGTGGTGCTGCAGAAGGGTTTGAATGGTAAAGGTGGTGGGTGACAAGTTTCCCCAAGTTTCTGCTGTGTCCGCAGCCACTCACACGGTTCCTTCTCCTCTAACGGAGAAGAGGGTAGGGACAGCCTCCAAAATCAAAGCCAGAAATCGAGAGGTCATTTCCCTTGCCAGACGAAACTTTATTTTCTACCTGCTTTCTCTTGCATTCCCCTAACTCTTACCTTCGTTCCAAAGATGAAATGGAGATTTGATCTGGACTGAATTTAAACCTAATGAGCCAAGATTTTATAAATGTTCAACAGAGGTCAGATTTTGCAGAAAATCTTGTAGTAGGCATATTACTTTTTAAAGCATGTATTAACTGACCTTTTCCTCCAGAGTTTCAAAGGTAGTAGGTTCCTCTTGGCTTCCCAATGATTCTTCTGAGCAGAATGGTGGTAAGGTAGCTGGGGAGAGATTTGTTAATGTCACTTTGCAGATAGGAAGACTAAAAGACTGAGGCCTAGAAAAGTAGAACAGTTTTCTCGTGGTTATACAGAGGGCTTGAAATATGACCAGCAAGCACATTTTAGCTAACCAAAAGCCAATGAAATAGTAAGGCTTCATCTTGGACTTTCATGACCAAGACATTTCTGTCTGGCCAGAGCAACTTGTGATGTCATAACCTCCTGAATCTGCAAAATCATGGTGGAAGTGTTTTTGTTGAACTAATGCTAGTGGTCATTATAGCCAGTCTTTCTAGGTAATATAAGGCATGGTTAGGAAAATGAAGCTTATTTGCAGAGCTGTTAAGGGAAAAACAGTATTGAGTGTTGTCAGCTGCTGCCTGCTTGCTGCAAATGATTCAGTGGTAGGGTGACCTCCTTGCCACCTTTTCTGGGGTTGGCAAAAGAGAAATTAACCTTAGCTGAGTTTATTCAGCTCTCTGAGCTTCAGAGTCCTCATTTGCAAAAGCCCTGTGAATTCCATCCCCTGGGGGGGTGGGGGGGACATGGCCCTGGCTGCCAGATGCACAGAGCACGCTGGCATGACCTGCCACCTCTGCTTCTCTGCTGGAGCCAGCTACCCTTCCTGTGTCTGCCACTCAATAAACAGTATCTGTGCCCCCAACACAAAAGCACTTTACATGTTTTCCGAATACTGGGCCACCTCAGAACTCTGCCCTACTGCACATGCTGCTCCCTTTCCCTCGAGTACATTTCTTCCCCTGATAAACTCCTGCCTCCTCCTCTGACTTGACCCCAGGATACACACAGCCCTTGTACAAATAAAAAAATATCTTTCCTGGTGGTGAAGGTTGCATGACTTTGTGAACATACTAAAAACTACTGAAGTGTACATTTACATGGGTGAATTTTATGGTATGTGAATTAAATGTTGATTTTTAAAAATTGTATGAGAAAAGAAAGTCTTCCTTACTCTATGGGAAATTTCTGGAGAAACAAGGTCTTGTCTTTTTTATCCTTTGGCCAGTATCAAACCTGGAGTAAAAATAGGGGCTCAGGTAGTATTTGTTGATTAAACAATGATCATCTAAAGTTTGCCATAAGGACTAAATGAAGATGTTATGTGATGGTGCCTATTTTGCACAATGTTTGACATGTAGCAGGAGGAAATTTTCACTTTTCTCACCTTATTGAATTTGTTTATTTATTCGTGGCATTTTGTAATGTTAGGCACTGAGGTTACAGAAGTGGATAAACATGATCCTGCTCTCAGTGAGTTTATGATCAGTGGGAGAGGCAGATGAATAAACAGATTATAGCATTAGAGGTGCCACAGTAGACTGGGAGCAGAGGAGAGACCACCTCATTCAATCTAAGGTCAGGGAGGGGATCATGGAAGAAACGATGCTGGAAGTGGGTTTGGAAGGATGAATCGGGGTTTGCTCAGATAGGAGAGGTAGCAGAAGAAAATACATCCTAGGCAGAAAGAACAGCACATGTAAAGATACTGTGGCATCAAATAGCATAGGCTCCATAATCAAATCAAATCCAAATGTGGGTTCAGAAATGAGTTTGAGAAAAAGGGAACTCAGAAAATAATGCAAAAAAAATCCGAATTAAAGAAATGGATCTCCAGATTGAAGCGGTTTACTGAAGTTCCAGAACAAAAGATCCAGAGCAAAAGCATATCGTGATGAAATTTAGAATTCAATCAAACTATAAAAGCATCTGGGAGAAAATACATAAAAATGACTTGGAAAGCGAATGGGAATGTTTTTTTTTTAAACATAAAGGAATCTGGGAGGTAGTAGAGCAAGGCCTTCAAAACTAAATGGAAATTATTTTCAAGCTTGAATTCTAAACCTGGCTAGACCATCAGTTAAGAAGACAAGAAGGGCCCTGTCCCCATGGAACAGCCTTCTCCTCTTGCCATCTGTTGTTCTTTTGAGTCATTGAAACTGAAGGTTCCAGAGCAAGGGTTTGTGGATCCCTGGGTGGGTCACAGGCCTCTGCTGGCCAGTGTCTTTTGCACCATTTCCTACTCTGTACCACACAGCCCATTTCAAACCTCCAATCCTTTTTCTTTCCCTCCCATTATTCACAATATGTTTATTTATTTGCTCAATCCTGGAATGTGTGTATTTGTAGAACAACTAACCCATGCCTCCGTAAAAAGCAAATACACCGGAGAACAACAGCAACAACAAAAAATGTGAAGAGTTTAAACATTTCCCCGTTTCAGGGAAACTCCTGGAAGGTAAATGCCAGCAAAGCTAGGGACGAGGAAGACATGAGGTAGAGTCCAGAATGCCAGCAGTGCCGCCATCCAGAGAGCAACCGGCACAGAATAGAAAAGGACAGCTGGCTTGGAAAGGGACAACTTCAAGAAACAAAAAGGGGAGGGGAACTCATGTACATGCATAGTAATTATTTCTGAGAGAATGGCAGGCATCTTGGAAATTGGGAGGGAAATCAGGTACAGGAAAAACTAGGCAAATGGAAAAACAAGGAAATCATTAACTCTAGGAAAAACACATGGTCATACAAGAAAGTAGCAATGGCCATAAATGCAACCATAGAAATACTCAAACAGTTACAATGTAAACATGATGTGTTATACAACCTGCATAAAGAGAACTTCAATCAACCAGAAAAAAAATCATTAGGAAAATGGGGGGAAATGAATGGGCTAAGTCACTGAAGATGAAACTCATGTGGACAGCAAGCTTCACCCATGAGGAATTGGGGGAATCAGAATCATTTACAGATTGGCAAAAAACATTTAAAATTCTATTAATACAAGGGATTGGTGAAGAAGGTGTGGAGCATCAGGAACAGCCATCCACTGCTGGTGAAAGCATGTGGGTACAATTACTCTGAGGAGTGATTTGTCAAAATCAAGTAAAATTGAAGATAGAGGCCCTTAGTGCTCCCTGGCCACCATCCTCCCTTCTTGTGGATGGCCTTCTCTTATCATGCCATCTCTCCTCACACCCTTCTATTGCTCATCGTCCACTGGAGAGGTCAGCTGATAACGTTGCCTTGTATTTCACTGAGAAAATAAAAGCAATCAGAAGAGCGCTTCAACAGATCCCAACTTTATCTGGCCACATACCTGCATCTGTGCCCATAGACTCTGCCTTGTTTCCTGTGACGTCGGGTGATCCCACACAGGAAAAAACTGATGCCTTCAGAGAAAATGAAGGAACACACTCCCCCCCCTCCCCCCGTGACCTGGCAGTTTCTCCTCTGAAGAAATTCTACATTTATACAAGGAAACAGACAAGGTTCGTGGTGGCACTAGAATAGCGGAAAGTGGAACCTAAATGTCCATCAGCAAGAGAATGGGTAAAAATAAATTGTGGAATAGTCACAAATTGCATGCATATCAGGTCAGAGTATGCACATTCATTCATGTTCTCCAGAGTCGTCAGTTTTTCCCTTCTGGATAAGATACATGAAATAGGCTACCTATGTCAGTGTTAAAAACCAACACATCATTATGCATGACAAGTTACACTCTAGAAGGATGTGATGATACCGTTTGTATAAAGTCTGAAAACATGCAAGACAATTATATGGCTGCTACGGACATATTTGTGTGGCGTAAATGCATGGGAACACAAACCTCAGATCTGGGATCACGATCATCACGGCGAAGCCCCGAATGTCAGGTCACGGTCACGTCCGGGAGGAGAGAAAAGGGAGCGGGAGTTGGGAAGGCACACGTGGAACTTTCATTCTAACTACTTGTTTTTGTTTTTAAAGCTGGGCGGTGGGTGTTAACCGTTGTTTTTCCCCCCTTCTCAGGAGCAACATTTTTGTTGCTCTGTCTGTCAGGGGATGATTCTCAAACGAGACTGAGCATCATAACCACCAAAAGAACTTTAAAAATACAAATTTCTCAAGGACTATCACAAGGACTCCTGAACCCCAAACTTCAGAGCTGGAGCCCGAGAATCTGAACTTTTTAAAAGAAAAACAGTTTTTTAAGTTTATATATATGTGTGTGTATGTACATATATTTATGCATATATATTTATAATATATAAATATATTTAACACTTATGTATAAATATTAAATATATAAATTACATATAACTATATCTTATATATAACATATATTCTGTATATAATATATACCTATGAAATGTTAGACTTACAGGAAGGTTGCAAAAATAGTGCAAAGAAGTCCTTTATAATGTTTATCTAGACTCCCTAACTGATGACATTTTACCACATTTGTTTTATCCATTTCACTGCTTCTTTCAACATTTTAAAAGTAAACTGAAGACAGGAGGCCCCTTTATGCCTTAGTACTTCAGTTAATATATGGTAAAAAAGAGAGAGAGAACTTTATATAATCCCGGTATAATGAGCAAAACTAGGAAATAAACATAAACACTACTACCTAATCTACCAACTTACTCAGATTTCACCAATTGTGTCAGTGTCATAGCAAAGGGAAACCCCAAATCAGTTTTTGGCTTTTGTTTTGTCTCTACTCCCCTTTAGTCCAGACAGTTCCTTAGTTGGTCTTGTTTTCATGGCATTGACATTGCTGATGAAAGCGCAATATGTATTTGGTAGAATGCCCCTCACTGTGGGTTTGTCTGATGTTTTCTCCTGATTAGATTTAGGTTACAGATTTTCCTGTAGGAATACCACAGAAGTGATCTTGTGTAGTGTATTTGGAGGCACACAACGCTGATTTGTCCTATTACCAACTCTTGGTGATATTAACTTGGCTCACTTGCTAACGGGGGTGTGTGCCAGGGTTTTCTCTATTACAAAGTTACTAAGTATCTCTCAGAGAGCTACTTTGAGATTATGTAAACACTGTTACTCCTCAAAATTTCAATCATTAGTTTTAGTATCTACTGTTGATTCTTGCAGAGATTAATTATTGTTATGTTTGCCAAATTGTGGTTCTAACGTTGCCACTCCTTTCGTATTAGTTTGATTCAAAATGTTACAAACTTTTATGATCATTAAGAGCTAGGAAATAGATTATGTCTGTAAGTATATGAAGATTAATACCTGTCTGTATTTATCTATTACTACATTCAAAATCACAAGTTCGCACTATCACTGGACTGCAATGAAACACTGGGGGTTCATTCTTTCCTCCTTCCCACTGTCCGTGGTTGCAGCTTTCTTTCCTCCAGCACTGAGACACCTGGCTCCCCGTCATCCACAGTAAATGGACTTACTTGCTCAATCCTAGAATACACAGAATTGCTAACCCATGCTTCTGCAAAAACAGAAGACTCTTAACCAGATTTCTTAACGATTATCTAATATTGGTTTTGGGTTCTTTTGTATTTAGCCTGAGGCACATGGTCCAAATATACTGTTCAAAAGTTATTTGAGTTTTACTTCCCCCTTTAGTGTTGGTTATGTTATGCATTTGAAATTTGATTCATTCGTGTTTGTTTTTTAAATTTTCGTTTTTCTCTCATCTTTGTTGATTTTATTTTTCTCTTTTTCTTGTTGTCGAGTCTATAACACAGTAATATGGTTTCAAAACACAGACGGTATAGCCAGACAATTTCTATCCCCTCCCCATTCCCGTGGTTCTACCCACCTCATTCCCAACCAACTCCTGAGGGCAGCCAATCTTATTAGTTTCTAGTTTATCTTTCCTGTGTTTCTTTTTGTATAAATGAATGTATATTTGTATGTTTTTTATGTCCCCCACAAAAAAATAATATATTGCAGGTACTCCTGCATTTTGATTTCTTCACTTACTAATATATCCTGAAAATCACTCTATATCACATAGAAATTTTATTCTTTTTTTAATAACTGCATAGTACTTATATGTCATATATATGTGCATGTCAGTGGCTTCCAAGATTTTTTAACTTATAAAAACAAGCCCTGCCCTGGCTGGTGTGGCTCAGTGGATTGAGTGCCAACCTGTGAACCAAAGGATCACCAGTCGGATTCCCAGTCAGGGCAGCTGCCTGGGTTGTGGGCCAGATCCCCAGCTGGGGGGGTGTGAGATGCAACCACACATTGATGTATCTTTCCCTCTTTCTCCCTCCCTTCCCCTCTCTCTAAAAGTAAATCATTAAAATCTTTTTTAAAAACAATGATGCTTGAATAACCTTTATGTATGTATTTTTGTATTGGTGGAGATTATCTTCAGGATACATTCTTAGGAATGGGATTGCTAGGTCAAAAGATATACATATGTATGTGTGTGTGTTTTAAATACACATTGAAATTCTCCTTGGTAAAGATTATACCAATTTGCCTTCCCACTGCTTGTTTCCCTACAACCTGTCAACCAGGTGTGTGATTGTACTTTTTAATTTCTGCCAATCTGACAGGTGAGAAAAGGTGTCTTGGTGTAGTTTTAATTTGTATTTCTCTTATTGTGAGTGAAGAGAAACTTTTTCGTGTGTTTAAGGGTCATATTTTTTTAGTACATTTACTGTTCATATCTTTTGTCTATTCTTCTGTCTGGTTTTGATCTGTTTTTCTCCTCAACTTTTATGAGTTACTTAAGTATTAGGGATATAAGCCCTTTATTTGTGAGCATGTTACAACTGTTTTTCCCCATTTTGTCTTTTTTTTCATGCAAAAGTTGTTTCTTTAATGTAGTCAAGTTTATCAATGTTTTCTTTCATTCTATTTGATTTTTAGTTATAGTGAGAAAGTTTTCCTGTATACTCAGGTTAAGGAGAAATTTATTCATTTTTTAAAAATAGGACTTGTGTGGTTTCATTTATATATTTAGATCTCTGATCCATTTGGAATTTATTCTTGAGTGTGGTTATGAAGTATGGATCTAATTTTACCTTTTTGTCCAAATAGCTAACTAGTTGTTCCAGTACTATTTATTTAAAAATCCTTTTAGCTCAGATATTTTGAGGTGCCACCTTTATCACACGCTAAAGTTTCCTATGAACTTGGTTCTATTTCAGTGCTTTCTTTTCTCCTGCTCTGTCCACACACATGCTCACACACCCCTGTTTAATTTTAAAGGCTTTATAGTATGTTTTAATGTCTGGTATGCCTAGTCTGTCTTGTATCTTTTTTTTTTTTTGGTGTTTTCCTGGCTATTCTTGCAAGTTTGTTTTTCCACCAGCTTGTCTAGCTTCATAAAAAGTTGTCGGTATTTTATTGAAATTACATTACATTATAAATTAACTTAGGGATAACAGACCTTTTTACTATGTTGAATCTTCCTATCTAAGAACGAAGGCTGTCATTCCATTCACCAGCCTCGTTTAACAAAAACCGCTGGGATCTAAGTATGTCAGAAAGAGGGAGTTGTGGGAGAGCCAAATGGACAGCTGACCTCAGTGGACAGCTGATAGATTGTGGCTGAAGCTGATAAATCAAGGAATGGTATAAGCAAATTAGTTAGACATACATAGATAAATACCATGGAGAAGAACTGCAAGAGTGAGAGGACTTTTGCTTTTTAATGAGGCTTTTAGTCAGGATCCTGGCCGGAAACAGATGGCACGTGCAATCAGAGTGACTGAGAGTTTAGCAGGAATACAGTTTAGAGATGTGAGTGGGGTTAGAGAACATCAGCGAGGACTGGTGTGGCACCCTGCCACTAGCAGCAACAGGGAGCCATTAGCAGCTCTTGGCCCCAAGGGTGACGGGGGGGGGGGGGGGGCACAGTTTAAAGGAACCGGAGCCTCAGGAGACGACTCCCTGCAGAGACCTTGCACTTGGGTGAGACAGTCCCTGTTCATTGCAGCGTGACAGATTGGGAGCTGAGGGAGTAAACACCATCTCACTCTCCCCCTACTCCTGCTGGTGCCCCTAATGGCTGGACCAAAGCAGAAGGCAGAGGACAGGTTGTGCCGTCTGTAACGGGCAGCCTCTGGTACACAATAGGGCCGGGGGGGTGTCCAGTGGGTTTGGAGGGTACATGGAAGCTATCTAAGCATTACTATAATACACTGAAGTAAATGTATAGCCTATAAAAAAACAACAAAGTAACAATAAAAAGCAATTTTAGTCAGTGAATCCCTGGTCTAACGGAACATGGATCAAATAATTGTAGTAAAGGTTGAAAAGTGGTAAATGCCTCAGGAGAGTGGGGATGTGCCCAGGGAGCAAATCCTGATGCATTCTCTGGAGGGGGCCACAAACAGTCCATAACAGTTGTGTCAGCAGAAACACCAGCAGCCGCTTGCTTTACAATTAAATGTCCCTTATCGGTACACTGGCCTCTCAAACTCGGTGTGTAAGTAAACCCACAGGCCATGGTTTCTTATTTGTACTGCATTTGGATTCCTGGACAGAGAAGGGGTGTTGTACCCCGTCTCCTTTGCCACCTTTCATTGTACACTGCTTCAGGACACAGGAAAGCATTGTGGAAAGTGGTGTGCTTAGTCAGTAGACCTAGAATTTAATTCTCTAATTTTCAGTTACTAGCTGTATGACCTTAAAAAAGTCACTCAGCATCTCGGAGCCTCAATTCCATCTCATAGAAGGAGAATAATACCTACGTTGTGGACTTGCTCTAAGAGTTAAGGATGCCATGTGTCGAGACCTGGCACCAGGCCTGTCAGTAGGTGGCAGGTAAGGAGGTTACTGCCCTGCTGCAGGCTGTTGGACTTTCCCTCCCCTAATGAGGTTCTTGACGAGGAGCATGTTAGTGTCACTGTAGCGGGAGTTGCTCTCCTGACAACTACCTGAAACAGGAAGCATTTCTAGACATAGTTGGAAAGGACCTTAGCAGTAATCTCGTCCATCTTCTGAGCAGATGCAGAAGACTCTGCCACAGACTTACAGACGGTTATCCCAACTCTGCTCACACCAGCAGAGAGCTCTTCCCCTCCAGAAGCTGCCTGTTATCAGAAGATTGATTGATTGGAAGCAAGTTTTTCCTTGAATTGAGCTCAGTTTTCCCCACTAATTATAGACTCTGAACCATTAGAGCTAAAAGAAAACTCAAGATCTTTAAGCTCACCAGTTTATCTTATGAATTAGGAATCTGAGACTTAGAGAGGGAAGGTGAAGCATTATTCTTCATGGTAATGCTGTGTGCAGCTTCCTTCCCTGCCACATTAGCAACCAGTGTGGCCTCCAGTTCTTTCATTCCCTCAACTCCCTCATCCCCCTCCACCCCACCATGAATGAAGGTCTGCTCCGTACTATTCTGATCACTCACCTCTGCAAATGCAAGTTGGTGATGTCCAGAAGTAAACCTGATTCTGGTTGTGGCCTGGCCCCAGCAGAGTCAACAAGACTATCTGTGATTCAGGTCCAGGGCGATGTATTGCCATGGAACCCAGAGAGGCCATGAATTTGACTAGACAAAACCAGCAGGTCACTTATGTAAATGGAGCTAGTCATGGTGGTTCACTTCTCTCCAGGCACACTTCGCTGGACACTTAGAATTTGTCTCACACATTTTTTGAAATATCTGTGCCAGATCCAGAAAAGGGGCTTAGTAATATTTACTAAAATACACTTAATTTTACCTTTTTCCTCTAACAAACACCAACAAAGAAGGGAGGTGGGTTAGAGATAGGGGAAAATGTCAAAGTAAGAAATAGACCTTTCTCCCAAAACCAGAGTTGTTAGAGTATTGGACTTAACACATGACATCAAAATATGAGGTCTGCCCAGAAAAAGTCCAGCTGTTGTAACACGTACAGTTTGTGCAGCACTGATGGAACCTGGCAGCCAAGGAGAGTGGACGGGAATGTGCATGTGCGAACAATGATGATGTCACTGTACTAGTCAGTGGGAGTGGTAGACGCCATTGAGCATGTGTACTGTGTGACCGTCACATTCAAAATGACTGAGCAAGTAGAGCAACGGATCTGCATCAGATTTTGTGTTAAGCTTAACATTCCTCCACAGAAGCCTATTTTGATGATTTAGAAGGCTGCAGCTATGGGCAAGTGGTGATTGGCAGCTTCATCACAATGATATGCCTGTTCATACATCACGTCTCATGCAGAGGTTTTTGGCGAAACATCAAATCACCCAGGTAACTCAGTCCTGTGCCCTGTGACTTCCAGCTTTTTTCAAAACTCAAATCACCATAGGAAGGGAAGAGATTTCAGACCATCAGTGATATTCAGGAAAATATGACAGGGCAGCTGGTGGCGATTAGGAGAACTGTGTGAGGTCCGAAGGTGCCTATTTTGAAGGGGACTGAGGCATCATTGTCCTGTGTACAACATTTCTTGTGTCTTGTATCTTCGTCAATAAATTTTTCATATTACTTGGCTGGGTATTATCTGGACAGACCTCATAAACCTGAACAAAAGTTCTAACAGTCCAGCATTATTGGCATTTTCTGGTAATGCTGACAGAAAAGGCACAATGAAGAACTGCATGGAGTAAGACATAATAACACTGGAGGGTCCTTTTGTTCAGAGCCAGAGAAATTATTTCTGATTCTCACAACAATTCTGTTAAGGGAAAGGAGGAGGCATGGCTGAAAACATCAGCATATTACTCAACAGAAAAAGGCCTCAGAGAAGTTATATGTTTTTTTAATGAAATTGCTGTAATTCACCAACATACTTAACAAGGTATCATTTGCCTCAGAAATCTGTCTTAAGATCAGTCCTACATCTGGTCACTGGTTTCTGAGGTTTTCGTTTCTGAATCTCAAAAACCAATGAACATTGGTATTAGAATGAATACACCAAACTCTAGTTTTAAGGGGAGACATCTATTTCTATATTCCAGGTACCTCTGTTTTCTTTCATTTCCTTATGTAATTTTTTTTTTTTTTTTTTGCATTTTAGACAAATTGGATATATGCCCTCCTGGACTGTATTTTTTTTTTTAAAGATCACTCTCCTTTATATGAAAGACATTTTTAGCAATCATACCAGAAGTGGTCTTCAGAAGCAGCTGATCTGATTAGCTAATTACTGTCAAAAAGAACAGCTAAATATGTACCATGCCCAAACAAAAATTGTTGTTTTGTCAGAAGTTTGCCATTATTCAGATGGACAGTTTTAAATAACACACATGCAGCTGCTTATAGGCAATTTTTTATGGTTGTTGCTATTTTTAAAAGAACAACTAAACATGGGACAATTAGCAGTCCCCACCAGATCAATGAAATAAACAAACAGCTAACTCCTGCCCCTCTCTCCAGGGGAATTTGTCCTGGGCTCGAGGGAGACCCAAAGATTGAATGTAAAGGCAGGCTGAGCATCAGTGAGGACGTTTGCACTGTGCTGCAGCCTGGGAAGGGGGTTCCTGTAGCCGCATGAAATGCCAATGTGGCTTTGGCTCGGTGGAGTAAGTGTACTTTGTGATTTTGAATTATTTTTAAAAAGACTAGTTTATAAAATCTTATCACTGCCTTTAATGTTTTTTTGTCTTACAGGCAAAACATTTTTCTGTGATAAGATATCATCAAATTAACATTGAAGTCAGTGGGAAATGTGATTCAATTCTAAAACTAGTGGGATAAACAGCCCTGTTTAAGCTTTTCATCTGGTTTCTTTTCTGGGAGGGCAAGGAGGTAAGGTAGAGGTGGGTGGTTACTGTATCTACAAGGTCTGTAATATTATTCAGTTTAGAAGTTCTCTGGCTTTTTAATCCAGCAGTAAGGGGTTATGAATTGTCCCACTCAGTTACTCCCAAAAATTGTTGCCCAAAACAAAAGGTACAGAGACTGGTTTGCTGTTCTTGATGAGAGACAAAAGCAGGTTTTCTGAAGTAAGTTATTAACTCATGTCAAAAACAAAAGAATAGCCACCATCACGTGGCTGACATAAATGTGACAAGGAAAAGCCACAGCTTTAGAAATAGAAAACCTAGTTTTCACCCCTTCTTTACTCTTAGGAACATGGAACAATTCACTTAATCTGCAGGTCTCGATTGCCCGCTGAAGGCAGAGTGCTGGGTCGCAACATCTGCTGGGGGTGTCTTTCAGTATAAGGTCTATTAACAGAATTCTTCTTGGGAAAGTAGCTGTCTTCGTTTCAGGAAATACCATGACATGCCCCTAGGATGGAAGGGCTGGCTAGGGCTCAAGCAACAAAAAGGACCAAAGAGCTGTACTTGCAGAAGCAGGAAATTAATTTTTCTTGGGCGCCAGGGTGGGGAAAAGGTGCTCTGTATAGGTCGGGGCAATGAGAAGAAGATAGGGGAGGGCTAGGAAATTGTTGGCATAAGGGCCCCACATGGGGTAAAGCCAGCGAGAAACCTCCCATAGGGAGTGATCGAAGGACATTTATGAAGCAGAAAGCCTAAAATGTAATTTTAAGTGCTTCGTGATATAAAGGGCAATGTGACCCTTCCCCAAAACCCTCACATCTTAGTGAACTTGAACATGGTAATGTTCTTCTGAGTGTGTCAGGGTTTGTTGGAAGAGGAGCAAAGAACCAGCTCCTGCTTTGGAGAGCAGACATGTTCCCAGAAAAGCCAGAGCTGGGAGGCAGAGAGTCCTCCAAGACGCATGTGTCCCACCAGGAGCAGAAGGCGTGGCCGGGCTGTGGACCTGCGCTGGGCCCCGTGGGGCTCAGGCATGATGGGGCCAGTGGAGCCCAGCTGACATGTGGGTGACCCTGACGAGGGGGCTCTGCAGGCTGCCCTCTGAGCACCAGTGCCAGCTTTGTTTTCGGTGTTTTTCCGTTTCACATGAGTGTCACATGAGTGTCAGTTTGAAGGATGATATCAAAGTCCCATAGGATCTACCTCTGGCTCCTCAATATTTTGATTAGAGCACGAGGCATTTTCCAAATACCAGTTTTCCTTTTAATATGTTTCTTAAACCCCTTTGTATTATTCTTAAATTATTTTCTAGCTTGAGCTCATTTGGTCATTTTGTTCTTTTTCCTTTCTCTTAGAAGTGAACTGACAGAGATTCTGATTTATTTCCTACTCCTCTCTATTTTTCTTTACCTGGAAATCTCTGGAAATTACTTGCAATGTTTCCTTAGCCTTGCAGTTTGCTTTCTATAAGCATTATTCTACAGCACATCCATTTTTTATATATGTAATAAAATTTAGATCATCTCTCCTATCCAAAATATTTTATCCAACTTAAATTTTAAAAAAATTATATGGACGTGTTCCCACATTCAGTTCTATTCTATGACAGTGTCACATTTTCACCCTAAGTGAAAACAGCCACTTTGGAGTTGCATCTAAAAGCATTAATAAAGCCTTCTAAAGATTATGCCAGTGCAAAAATAAACTGGTGTTACCTTTTCATCAAGCGATTTGGCAATATAGTACTTATCAAGAACTCTCAAAATGTTTTACTTTTCAGCTCAGTGATCACACCTCTAGGAATCTTTCCACTGGAAATAATTAGACATGTGGTCAAAGATTTATGTATGCTTATTGCTACATTATTTATTTGAGATGATAACAATTTGCAAACAACCTGAATACCCAACAAAAGAAAAATAAATTGTTACACCCATTTGACAAAAAATATGCAGCAATTAATAACTAAGCTTTTTCCTAAAACTGGCAGTCAGTTTGAAATATTTGGATAAACCATTCTGAGTGTCCCTGACTTCTAGAATGGAAAACAGGAGTACCTTGGATTCCACTGGAATTTAACCAACTTCAACTGTGAGAATTATCACATATTAAAGGACAGGATGGAGTGTGTGTGTGTGTGCCTGTGTGAGGCACAGCCCCAGGTGTTTTGTCTTTTCTAGTCTGCAGGCCTCCAGAATTCATGTTTTTACAAAGGTTTCCCTGTGGTTCTGACAGAGCACAGCCTGAGATCCCTCCCCCGCAAGCACAGCACCTCCAAAAGGGTGAACTCTGAACTCTGACAAGAAGCAGGGAGGGGAGCAGAAAAAACATTTTGTTCTTTAAAAAATGTTTACTATTTGGGAAATGCATGTTAAAAGATAGGCTAAAAACATACTGTGTTATTCTAAATTTGAGGGGGGAATTAATATATGCTTAAAAAAATAAACACCAAAATATTTACGGGGTTTAAATTTGGGTGATGGAATTGTGGATGATTTATGGGGAACTATTAGGAACCACGATTCAGAGAAGTGAGGTAATCTGCCCAAGTTCTCATAGCCAGCAGAGGGCTGGAATGAAGAGTCTAACCCATCTACTTGACTGTAAAGTCTGAGCTTTAACAGATGCTGAATATTACTTAAATTGTAACAAAATACAAATATGTTATCCTAAGGGTGGTAGACTGAATTATTGGTGCCCATTATTTACTCCTCGATAGAAGAGTTTTACACTCACACCCTTGCTGGGGCCTCATGGAGAATAAAATGTATTCCATGTGCCTTGATTCTGAGTTTGGCCACAATGGATCATGGGCGAGAATATTGAAAAGGAAGGCTTCTGGCCAGATGGAGGCATAGGTGGAAACACTGCCTCCTTGTACAACCAAGTATAAAGACAACAAAATTTTAGTAACAAAAATGCAACCAAAACACAGAAAATTGAACTGTACAGAAGTCAGACAACAATGAACCATTCAGCCTGACCAATACACCAGGTGAAGGAGTGAGCAGTAAGACAGACCTCGAAGGCTAGGGCCCCAGCGATGGGAATTAAAGCCTAAAAGTACCAACTGGAAAAACTTTCAGGGTTGAGGTGCCAGGAGAAGCTGCCAGGCTCACAGAGAGTTTGTTGGAGAGACCCACAGGGTCCTGGAGGGTGCACAGGCCCACACACCCAGGAGCCGGCACCCCCCAGGAGGCCCTTGTTTGCTTGTGGGAAGCAGTAGAGGGGACCAAAATCTGAGAGAGAGAAGAACAAGCGCCACTGCCCCTCTCTAACCCCACCCTCACATATAGCGTCACAACCCAGCAACCTGGGTTGCCCCACCCTGGTGAACACCTAAGGCTCTGGCCTTCAGATATAACAAGCACAAACAGACCAAAACATTAGGGTTCAAAAAGAAGAACAACTCAAAGCCCCAGAGCCAATACTTTTAAGTGACCAAGAGATAGCCAAAGTATCAGATGCACAGTTCAAAATACTGGTGATCAGGATGCTCACAGAACTGGTTGATTTTAGTCACAAATTAGATGAAAAAATGAAGGCTACACTAAGTGAAATGAAAGGAAATGCACAGGAAACCAATAGTGATGGAAAGGAAACTGGGACACAAATCAAGGGAGTGGACCAGAAGGAAGAAAAAAATGACCAAACAGAAAAGGGTGCAGAAACAAGAATTTAAAAAAATGAGAGGCTTAGGAACCTCCAGGACATCTTGAAACGTTCCAACATCCGAATTATAGAGGTACCAGAAGGGGAAGAGCAAGAGCAACAAGTGGAAAACTTATTTGAACAAATAATAAAGGAGAACTTCCCCAGTCTGGCAAAGGAAATAGACTTCCAGGAAGTCCAGGAAGCTCAGAGAGTCCCAAAGAAGTTGGACTCAAGAAGGAACACACCCAGTCACATCATAATTGCATTACCCAAGATTAAAATGAAGGATAGAATCCTAGAAGCAGCAAGAGATAAGGGGACAGTCACCTACAAAGGAGTTCCCATCAGACTGTCAGCTGATTTCTCAAAAGAGACCTTACAGGCAAGAGGGGCTGGAAAGAAGTATTTCAACTCATGAAATCCAAAGACCTACATCCAAGATTGCTCTATCCAGCCAAGCTTTCATTTAGAATGGAAGGGCAGATAAAGTGCTTCTCAGATAAGATCAAGTTCAAGGAGTTCATCATCACCAAGCCCTTATCATATGAAATGTTTAAGAGACTTATCTAAGATAAAGGAGTTTAAAAATATGAACGGTGAAAGTACAGCAAACTCACAGTTATTAACAACCACAGCTGAAATGAAAGCAAACTAAGAGGACAGTTAGATCAGGAGCAGAGCCATAGAATGGAGATCACATGGACGGTTAGCAACAGGGGCGTGGGAGGAGAAGAAGAGGGGAGAAGGTACAGAGAATAAGTAGCATAGACAGTAGGTAGAAAATAGGTGGTGGGGCAAGAGTAGTGTGGGAAATATAGAATATAATGAACTTGTGACACATGGACATAAACTAAAGTGGGGGGAATGGTGGGGGAGGGGTGTGCAGGGTGGAGGGGAATGAAGGGGGGAAATGGGACAACTGTATTGGCATAATCAATAAAGTATATTTAAAAGAAAAAAATAAATAAAATATATTTTTTAAAAAAGAAAGGGAAGGCTTCAAATGGGCAAGCCCAATTGGGCCTTTTCTCTTGTCCTCCTGACTTTTACCATGGGAATAATCTGATTCAAGTCACCTCTGGTCCAAGGAGAGTGACAAATACTAGTATATGAAGCAAACATAGACCCAACCTTCTACTTAAAGTTTAAATCTCAGCCAATCTTAAGATATTTAGCAAATGAAAGATGTTTGTATTAAGTAACAAAACTGAATCTCTTGATAATGTGAATAAAAGTCCAAATTTGGTTATGCTGATGATGTAGGGTATACAGGTTTTCACCTGGGTAAAGTATGCAACAAGTCTTTTTATTTAATACAAAGTACCTCATTGCCTGGTATGAGAGCTGGTATCCAGTGAGGAGGGAGAAATTCACATAAAAATCCATGGAATTCTGAGAAAAAAAGGAACAGAAACCCCAAATCTCTTAAATCTAGTGTTGGAAGAAAGTTGATGTGGGTCAAGACCAGAGTAGGGGTGAAAAGTGAAGACAAGAGAAGAAATGGGCTGGTCTCCATAATCCAAGAGGAAGTTCTTTTCCTCAGGAGCATGGGAACACATTCTGCCCATCATGCGGCCAACAGCAAGGGTGTGGATGTGAAGGGTAGCAGGTTCTTGGCTCAACAACCTTAGGCCCTGGAGCTAAGAGGCCCTGGGACCGTGTCACTTTGGGCACCTGTGTGGGCTTTGAAGAACCATCACTCAGTATGTGAACTGTACCCTTGAAGTCCAACCACTGGTTCCACATTTATAGCTGCCTCCGCTTTTTTTTGGTAAAAGATCATAATTCTTTTACTTAACTATATTTTGTGGTATACCATGAACTATTTTCCAAATCATCAAATACGTTCTTCTAGAATTTAGTTTGTAATAGCTACAGAATATTCTTTTCTATGGACCTGCATCCTAGCGCATCTGCTTGTTCTGGATAAAAATTCAGACAGATGTAAACTCTTTCTCCCATGTTCTACCTTCCATTGTTAAAAATATGTTAACACTATGTTTTTTTAAAAACAATATGAATCAATACTCAAAGCAAACATGCTAAATAAAATTACCAGAAGGAAGTTAATGAAGAAAGATTGAAGAAACTTATTTCAGTCAAAACAATGAAACAAGAAATGCATTTAAATGAGATTCTCTAAATATTCATTAATATTTAATAAGAAAAATTTAGGCCCTGGCTGGGTAGCTCAGTTGTTTGCAGGATCATCCCAGTGTGCCAGGATTGCCGGTTCAATCCCCTATCAGGGCACATACAAGAATCAACAATAAATGCACAAATAAATGGAACAACAAAATCAACCTCTCTCTTTCTCTCCATCTGTCTATCTATGTCCCCCTCCCTTCCTCTCTCTCTAAAATTAATCAATAAAAAGCAAATATTTACAAGCAAGCATATTAAGATACAAAATTTTTGTATTTTTTTCATAAGTCCCAATCCTGAAAATTTAGCCTAAGCATATGATTCAAAACAAGAATAGACCCTAGAGCGTTTGGCTGAGTAGCTCCTAGCAGATTTAACCTCCCCACAGATCACTCATTGCACAATTGGACCCAGAGGGTTGTGCTGTTTAAAAGCTCATCTTTTAAAGCTCATCTCTAAAGAACTATTGCCTTTTGATTTTGCTGGCATTTTCTTAGCTTTTTTTTAGTTTGAGCTTTTTTTTAGTTTGATGTAGTCCCACTTGTTTATGTTTGCTTTTACCTTGCTTTTGGAGTCAAATTCCAAAAATCATTGTCAAGACCCATGTCAAGGAGCTTACCCCCTGTGTTTCCTATAAGAGTTTTATGATTCAAGTCTTTAACCAATTTCGAGTTGATTTTTGTGCATGGTGTAACACAGTGGTCCAGTTTCATTCTTTCTCATGTGACTGTCCAGTTTTCCCAACACCATATATTGAAGAGACTCTCCTTTTTCTAATATATCCTTGACTCCTCTGTTATCTGTTAATTAAATATAAGTGCATGTATCTATTTTGCATTCTTTTTTCTGACTGGTCCTTTTTTATGGTTTATATGTCATTCTTCATGCTGTTGAGTGTTCTTATAGTCATTACTCTAAACTTTCCATCTGATAAACTCTTGCCTCCATTTCATCTAGTCCTTCTTCTGGAGAATTCTCTTCTTTCATTTGGGGTCTGTTTCTTTGCCTCCCCATTTTGGCTGCCTCTTTGAATTTGTTTCTGTGTATTAGGTATGAGGCAGGAGGAAACTCCAGAGGTGCCCCAGGGCTAAGATAAAGGACGTAGATACAGGACAGAGACCCTGTTCTAGGACCAGTTGTTCCTGCTTCCTGGAAAAGCACTGAATCGTGATGACTCATGAATTCTCAGAAGATGCTATACAAACCCTGCATCATTAGAATAGCATTATAATAAATTAACATTGTGCAGCCCCCTTCTCCAGTGGCCAGTGAAGGGAAATCATGGGAGACTTCATTCGAAGTAGCTTTAAAATACAACTGCTTGTAAATGAGTAATAAAAGCCCACAAAAACTAGGCAGAAAGGATCCATCCTATAAAAATAGAATCCCTCCAGCCCATGAGGTCAATCTCTGCTCAGAGTTGACCCACTCCCATGTTCTGTGGAGTGTACTATTGCTTAATAAATCTCTCTCTATGCTATAAACTCTGTGTGTTCAGTTCAATTCTTTGTCCGTGATCACCAAGAACCTGGTTACCTGTGTCCACCTGTGACAGATAGCTCTGTAAGACTCTGGTTCACACCTAAGTCAAACTCAGTCTGTAAATGACCCTGGGCAACCTGTTCAGAGCTATCAGTGATCCACAGCGTGTGTTTCCCTCTGCTGCCCCTGTTTGTGTGCATAAAGAATCAGGCCGCACGCCAAGGGTGGCTTTTACCAGCCCTGGATCTGGGGGATGGTCAGCTACAGTCTCATAGTTCCCAGAGATGCACCTCTGGTTGCAGGCTTTCTTTTAGGCTTACAGAGTGAAAGCCTTCCAGCTATACTCCTCAACAGCAGGGTTTAAGCACCGTAAGGTGAGGCAGAATAATCTCTATAGGTGGGGTTATTGCTTCCCCTCAGGCTGTTGCCACTAGGAAGTGAGTGCTTGGCCTGAGAAAGATGACTCATGCAACATGGGAAATGACTCAGCACAGAGGTCCTGGTGGTTATTCCTTCAGTTCTCTCCCCAGAGCCACCAGCCCCAGACTTTTCTCATGCATCTCTAGTCCACTCTACCCTCCCTCTTCCAGAGCCATTTGCAGTAAGTGGCTGCAAATGGAATTTTATGCACTGGTCCTTTAAGAGGTTCCCTATGACTCCAGGTGTCCATACCTGGTGGACAGAAGCCCTGCTGCTTTTCACGGCCACATGTTATTTGGGTTCCTTTCACAGTTCTTGTTCTGTAGGCTGGGGAGCCCAGCTTGGGGCTTAGACCCAACATTTCTTAGGGAAACCCCCAGCCATGAAATATCCCTCTAGCCCTTCACCTGCTGCCCATGGGAGCCCAGACAGCCCTCTCGCACCTCCTCCACACTCCCTACCTGTCTCATCGTGGTGATGTGGCTTCTTCTGTCTGTCCTTGGTTATAAGGCTTCTCCCCAACTAGTGTTCAGTTCGTTATTCAGGATGATTTCTCTACAGTTTAGTTGTAATTTCAGTTCGGTCCTAGGAAGAGGTTAGTGTAACATCCACTTACTCCTTCATCATCTTGGGTCTCCTATCCTTCATTTTGTTAATGTGGTATATCACATTTTTTGATTTGTGGATGTTGAACCATTCTTGCACACCAGACATAAATCCCATTTGATCATGGTGTGTAATCCTTTTAATTATCGTTGCATTCATTTTGCTGGTATTTTATTAAGGATTTTTGCATCTGTGTTCATCAGTGATATTGGCCTGTAATTTTCTTATAGTGTCCTTGCCTGGTTTCGGTGTCACATCAATGCCAACCTTACTAAATAAGTTTGGAAGTGCTCCCTTCTCCTCTAATTTTTTTGGTTCAGTTTGAAAAGGATTCATATGAATTTTTTTAATGTCTGGTAGAATTCCCCAGTGAAGCCATCTGGTCCTGGACTTTTAATTGTTGAAATATTTTTGATTGCTGTGATAGTCCCTTACTAGTAATCAGTCTGTTCAGATGTTCTATTCATGATTCAGTCTTGGCAGATTGTGTGTCTCTAGCACTTTCCTCTGGGTTGTCCGATTTGCTGCCATATACAGGGTGAGGCAGAAGTAGGTTTATAGTTGTGAGTATGTGAAACAGTTTATTCTTGTATTACGTTTTATTAATTATTGTATTACTTTCCATACAAACAACTATAAACCTACTTTGCCCCACATTGTAATTGTTCACAGTAAAACCATTTTTTAAATGTTAAAAATGTTTGTCAACCAAGAATTATATATCCAGCAACAATGTGCTTCAGTAATAAAAATGAAAGGATAACTTTCCCAGATTTAAAAGACTAAGATAATGTTTTTGCCAGCAGGGCTACACTACTAGAAATCATAAAGTTCTTCAGGCTGAAGGGAAATGGAAATTCATCTTCAAGGAGGAATGAAAAGCATTAGAAATGGTAAATATCTCCATAAATATAAAAGATTATTTTTTCTTCTAATTTCCTTGACCTAAACAAGACTGTTTAAAACCAACTTATAACACTTTTTAGTGGTAATTATAATGTATACAGAAGTTATACATGTGACCAGTATTGCACAAAGGATGATGGGGCAGGTGGATAAACGGACCTATCTAGTTTCAAGGTCCTACCTCTAAATTAGGCTGTTCAAAGTTAAGTATGCCTACTGTAACCCCTATAACAAACACTAAAAACAGTGCAAAAAACAGTAAAAAGTCAATAGATAAAGTATTCTAATATCTAAAAGAAAGAAAAGGATGAACAGATAAACACAAAACTGAAGGAATTAACCAAAACAGACCCTTATGTGACTTCCCTTTGCCCCTAAGACCAAAGTCGCAAGGCCTGCATGGCCAGGCCCTGCCAGCTTTGCTGGCCTCCTTTCTCCAGCACACTGAGCTTTCTCTTCATTCTCTCTCTCCTTCAGTCTCCCTCTTGCACTGTCTCTTGCCAGGGACACGTTTCCCACTGTGCTTTCACCTGGTGAACTCCTCATTCTTCAGGTCTCAGCAAGGTGACACTTTCTCCCGAAAGCCTTACTGGGCTATGTTCTCCCTCCTGTGTGGGGGTCCATTGTACCCCAAACATTCTTCAGCATTTCATCATCTGGTTCTACTGAAATTTTTGGTTCAATACTTCTCTTTCCCTAGACTGACCTCTATGAGGGCAGCAACATAGCCTGTTTTGCTCACCATTCTATGCCATAGCCAAGAACAGTGCTCAACAGATTATAAATGCTCAGTAAACATTTGTCAAGTGACTAAAAGAGTGATGAAGTGGATGAAAAAAAGAAGGAAGATATTGGTTTGTCTACATGGGAGAGAGAATCCCTCTGCTGGGGAAATATTCCCACAAAATAGAGCAGCGAGGGGAGCTGAGGGAACCAGTCTGTCGGAAGTGCTGAAGCAGTGCAAGCTGGCATGAAAGGAGATGAAGGTGCATCGCTGTGTGAAAAACACAGAGCAGTGTGGTAGTATGCTGGCTTTAAATTTTTTTTAAACTTATTTATTGATTTTTTTTAGAGAGAGAAACATCAATTTGTTGTTCCACCTATTTACTTATTTTTATTGGTTGATGCTTGTATATATCCTGACTGGGGATCAAACCTGCCACCTTGGCATATTGGGATGATGCTCAAACCAACTGAGCTATCTGGCCAGGGTGTGCCTTTTGTATGAAATAGGCATAGGGTAGTCTTTGAAATGTGTACAAGAAATTTGTGGGGACTTCCGGCCAAGATGGAGGCATAGGTGGAATATACTGTACCTCCTCGCACAATCAAATTTAAAGACAACAAAGATTTAGAAACAAAAACACAACCAAAACAGCCAGAAAATTGAACTGTGCAGAATTTCAACAACAACAAACCATTCATCCAGACTGGTAAGAGGGGCAGAGTCAGGGGCCAGTGGAGAGGGGTTGCAGCATGAAAAAGCATCCGGACTAACTCAGGTGCGCAAGTGGCAGTTGACAGTTCCCAGGTGTGGGGTGGCAGTGGGCACCCAGTGAGGGCACAAAGCAGCTGGCTGACCATTATCACACATTCACGTGTAGATAAACCAGGCCAAAAAACAGACAGTGGAACAGATGGCACAACCCACAGCCCCAACAACAAGAATTAAAGCCTAAAAGCACCAATTGGAAAAACTTCCGGGGGCTGAGGTGCTGAGAGAGGCTCTCAGCCTCACAGGAGAGTTCGCTGAAGCGAACTAGGCCCCCCACAGGGGCCTAGAACATACACAAGCCCAACAACCCAGAAACCAGCACCAGAATGGCCCAATTTGATTCTGGAAAGCGGCAGAGGGGACTGAAATCCAAAAGAGTGGAACAAATGCCATTGCTCCCTCTCTGACCCCGCCCCCACATACAGCATCACAGCCCAGCCACCTGGGTTGCCCCGCCCTGGTAAACACCTAAGACTCCGCCCCTCATACCTAACAGGTGCAAACAGACCAAGACATTATGGCTCAAGAAGAACAGCTCAAAGCCCCAGAGTCAATAGTTCTAAATGACCAAGAGATAGCCAACCTATCAGATGCACAGTTCAAAACACTGGTGATCAGGATGCTCACAGAACTGGTTGATTTTAGTCACAAATTAGATGAAAAAATGAAGGCTACACTAAATGAAGAAAAATGCACAGGGAACCAATAGTGATGGAAAGAAAACTGGGAATCAAATCAATGGAGAGGATCGAAAGGAAGAAAGAACAACTGAACAGAAAAGAATGAAGAAATAAGGATTCAAAAAAATGAGAAGAGGCTTAGGAACCTCCAGGACATCTTTAAACATTTCAACATCCGAATTATAGGGGGTACCAGAAGGGGAAGAGGAAGAGCAACAAGTGGGAAACTTATTTGAACAAATAATAAGGGAGAACTTCCCCAATGTGGCAAAGGAAATAGACTTTCAGGAAATCCAGGAAGCTCAGAGAGTCCCAAAGAAGGTGGACCCAGGAAAGAACACACCAAGGCACATCATAATTGCATTAGCCAAGATTAAAATGAAGGAGAGAATCCTAGAAGCAGCAAGAGATAAGGAGACAGTTACCTACAAAGGAGTTCTCATCAGACTGTCAGCTGATTTCTCAAAAGACACCTTAAAGGCAACAAAGGGCTGGAAAGAAGTATTCCAAGTCATGAAATCCAAAGACCTACAGCCAAGATTGCTCTATCCAACAAAGCTTTTTTTTAAAAAATATATTTTATTGATTATACCATTACAGTTGTTCTATTCCCCCCTTCAAACCCCTCCACCCACTTCCGGGCT
>NW_028091846.1:0-712 GCF_014824575.4 Sturnira hondurensis | reverse complement strand
ATTACTGGAATCATTTAGTAATGAAGCCAGCTGTTTCATAAGCCAGAGGCTGGGGTGCGGACCTGTGTCATGCATACATTTTCAGGCACGCTGGGAGGGAGGCAAATTGGGGTGTGGAATACTGAGCCTTCCAGATACAGGAACTAAGCCTGATACTTGAACACAGAGCTACCTCCTCTTCTCCCACCCAGCGAAGCCACGCCAGCCCCAGGCTGAGCTCCAAGAACGGAAATGCGGAAGGTGCGGCTGGCCAGGAAGACTCCCAAATTTGCTGCGTCTTCGGCCGCCAGGGGGCGCCGCTGGCCAATATCCAGGGCCCAGCTGTGAGGCCTCCAGCAGGCAACAGGACCTCTCTGTGCCTCAGTGTCCCCATCCATGAAGTGGACATGATACTAGTTTAGGGTAATAGGGTTTATTTAACCCCAGAGAAACATTAAATGACCAAAATTTCTAAGATATTTCAAGGTGATCGCAAACATTACCTCTCAACCAAGGTTTATCCAAATGCTAGGATTAGGCTATAGAGGAAAACTGGCCCTAGGGGGAGTCTGGGACACCCTCAGAATCAGGAAGGGTATTGTGTGTGTTGTGGGAAACTCTGTGCTTTTGTTCCTGTTCTATAAGAGGAAGAATGTGAAGGGGTATCGACAGGGTGTCCCAGGGCCAGAGAGAACAGGTGCACCCAGGGACACTGCCGAAGACAGAAATTATA
>NW_028091845.1:0-670 GCF_014824575.4 Sturnira hondurensis | reverse complement strand
TTGTGTGAGGTAAAGTTAGGAGATTGTTTTGAGCGTGGATTCCACTCCCAGCTCCTTGAGCTTTCGGGCTTACCTACTTTGGGGAAATGGCGCGTGCAGGCCGCAGAGCTGAAAGACGGGTGGGGGGCTTCCTTCAATCTGAAAATACATTTGAGTCTCTTAGGATACAGCCATAAATATAAAGTTCATGAAATTAGTAAGTGGTGAAGGATATACAGCCTAATATAGACTGGGTGACATTTAAAAATACCTGAAGGGTAAGAAAAACCAGCCTGGCGAAAAATTAGAGAGGCAAACTTGAGTGCATGTGCAAGGGGGCCTCCAGAAGGAAAGCCATCCTGCCCTGGTAAGAGGACGGCCTGCCTGGGACAGCGGAGCTTCACCACAGGGATAGGAGGGGGTGACCTGAGATGCGATCAGGGGCTGAGCAGCAGCAAGATCATGCAGGGCCTCAGAGGTCAGTTAGGAGTGTGGGTTTTGAAGCAATTACTCTTAGAATTTGCGGCCTTATGTTAAGTGCAGTTAGAGCTGCTGAACGGTGTTAAGCACAGGTTCGACAGGATCTCATAGATGCTTTTACACAATTAACTATGGCTGCTCAGTGGAGAGTGAACTGGAAGGTCATTCTGGGTTCCATGCCAGAGTCCAGATGGTGGTGGCTTGGATTAGA
>NW_028091844.1:0-1784 GCF_014824575.4 Sturnira hondurensis | reverse complement strand
AAATTATGAGCAGGCTGGATGGAGCAGAGTACTACATCTTTGAGCTGGAAGATAAGGTAGAAAGAAACACCCATGTAGAGCAGCAACATGAAAAAAGACTCAAAAAGTATGAGAATAATTTAGGGGAACTTCAGGATAGCATGAAACATAATGACAATTGCATCATAGAAATAGCAGGAAAAGAAGAAGAACAAGGGACATAAAACTGGTTTTAAAAAAAATGACAGAAAACTTCCTTAACTTGGAGAGGAGGAAAGTTATACAAGTTCAGGAAGTACAGAGAGTCCCAATCAAAATAAACCCAAAGAGGCCTACTCCAAGACACATCATAACTAAAATGCCAGACTTTAAAGACAAAGAGAGGATCTCAAGGCAGAAAGGGAGAAGCAGATAGTAAAATACAAGGCAGCTCTGATAAGGCTAGCAGCTGATCTCTCAACAAAAATATTACAGGCCATAAGGGAATGGCAATAAAGATTCCAAGTAACAAGAACTAAAGGCCTGCAACCAAGACTACTTTACCCAGGGAGGCTCTCAATTAAAATGGAAGGTGAGATAAGGAGTTTGCCAGACAAAAGGGAGTTAAACAAATACACCTCTACTAAACAAGCACTGAAAGATATGCTTTAAAAAGATAAAGGTATAGAGTGACAAAGAGAGGAACACAGTTAGAAAACAAAAAAAATAGCAATGAAAAAATGCCTATTAATAATAATCTTAAATGTAAATGGATTAAGTGCTCCAATCAAAAAACATAGAGTAGCTGAATGGATAAGAAAACATGTACCACATATATGCTTATATACAAGAGATTCACCTGAGAACAAAAGACCTACATAGACTGAAAGTGAAGTGTTGGGAAAAAGTATTCCAAACAAATGGACAGGAAAAAAAGGCTGGGGTAGCAATACTTATATCAGAAAAAACACAAAAATTCAAAACAAAGACCATAAAGAATAATAAAGAAGGTTGCTTCATAATTCTTCCCATAACAGGGAAGAATCGACCAGGAAGCTATAAACACTATAAAAATGTATGTACCCAACATACGAGCCCCAAAGTGTATAAGGAAAATGTTGGAGGACTTCAGGGAAGATATAGACAGCAATACAATCATAAGAGGATACTTTAACACCCCATTGTCAAAATGGACAAATCTTCCACACAAAGTATCTACCAGGATACTGCGGCACTAAACAATACTCTAGATCTAATGGACTTAATATATATACAGAACCTTTCACCCCAAAGAAGCAAAATGCATATTCTTTTCCAACATACATGGAGCATTTTCAAAGATAGACCACATGATAGGACACAAAATAAGCCTCAAGAAATTCAAGACAACTGAAATCATATCAAGCATTCACTCAGAACACAACAGCTTGATACTAGAAAACAATACCAAAAGAAAAAAATTAAAAACACTCAAATAGCCCTGGCTGGTGTAGCTCAGTGGATTGAGCATGACCTATGAAGCAAAGGGTTGACAGTTCAATTCCCAGTCAGGGCACATGCCTGTGTTGCAGGCCAGATTCCTAGTAGGGGACACATGAGAGGCAACCACGCATTGATCTTTCTCTCCCACTCTTTCTCCTTCTCTTCCCCTCGTTCTAAAAATAAATAAATAAATATATTTTAAAAACACTCAAATACATGGAGATTGAATAACACACTATTAAACAATGAATGAGAAAATGATGACATCTAGAAAGAAATCTAACAGTTTCCGGAAAAAATGAAAATGAACACACAATGATCCAAAGCCTATGGGACAAAGCAAA
>NW_028091843.1:0-600 GCF_014824575.4 Sturnira hondurensis | reverse complement strand
GTGAGGGTGGAACTATCATCATGCCCATTTGACAGATGAACAAACTGAGGCCCAGGAAAGAGGACGCACCCTCCAGGCAAGAGGAGGAAAGCTGGGCTTCGAAGCTCATGATTTTACAACTGCACTGAGTTTCAGAAAGGGAGTGGTGGTGATGTAAGGGAACTCTACCCTGTGCCTATTTCTCAGACGCTGTGTTTCTAGAGATCACCTAAGTTCTTTTCGCAACCGCCACAGTGAGGCGGTTGCTGCGCTTTCAGACACCCACCCACAGAGGGGGCCCAGAGAGCCGGATGACTGTCTGCTGAGCTTGGAACCGAAGGTCTCACTGCAGAGTTGGTGCCATCAATGAGGAGGCACCGGCCTCAGTTTATAGGTTCTGTGCATTTCGTGTGTTGCCCCTCATTAGGGAAGACCCTGGGAAGCCTCACGGAGAGGCCGACTGGAGCGTTGGGATTGGAGGATGGAGATTTCCTCTCCCTTCCCTCTTCCCCAGCCGTCTTCCCTTCCTTCCTTTTTTCTTCCTTCCTTGCTCTCCCCCTTCCCTCCCTCCCACTTTCTCTCCCTCTTCTCCCCTCTCTTGATCCTGAATTTTTCCTTCCG
>NW_028091842.1:0-681 GCF_014824575.4 Sturnira hondurensis | reverse complement strand
GACATGAGACAGATCAGCAAGATAAAATAATCCCATTTAATATACACATATATACGGGAGCCCCATTACACATGAGAAAGTCACAGACCCACATGCAGGAGAGTTTGAGAAACAGAAATGGGGGCTGAGCTATATCCTCAGTCCATCCTGAACTGGAAGTAATCTAATGCAACTTGGGGGCTTTAAAGGGTCATTGAAGGATGATAAGAAGAACAGATATTTAGTAAATACAAATTTTCATTGCATTATTAGGTAGGTCAAAAGACCTACCTAATTAGGTAGGTCTAACAATCTTTTATGGACAAAGCCCCTTGTTCAGGTTCTTCAAGGTAGTTAAAGGGAGGAGCAGAGGTTTTTCTTGAGCCTGTGGCTAACATTGCCATTAGCACACTGCAGGGGCACGTCCAGGGAGACTCATTCTGGAAACCCACAACATGAAGGGAATCACTTAAGGCAGGCATTTGGTTAAGGGGCAGAAGCAGAGACTCAGAAGTGTCTGCTGAACTGCAATACTTAAGGAATTATCAAGGACCAAAGATCTGAAAGAAATGTTGGGTAACAATGGTAATTGTTAGAAGTTAAATTTTTTTCTCCAGAATGACTATGTTAAAGACCTAATTCCCAGTGCCTCCATTTATGACTGCATTTGGGAAAAGGGCCATTAACAAAATGAGGTACTTA
>NW_028091841.1:0-1160 GCF_014824575.4 Sturnira hondurensis | reverse complement strand
AGTATTTTGAACTGTGCATCTGAAAGATTGGCTATTTCTTGGTTGCTTAGAATTATAGGCTCTAGGGCTCTGAGTTCTTCTTGAGCCGTAATGTTTCAGTCTGTTCACACCTGTTATGTATGAGGGGCAGAGCCTTAGGTATTCACCAGGGCAGGTGACCCAAGTCGCTGGGTTGTGACGCTGTGTGTGGGGGCAGGGTCAGAGAGGGGAAAAAATGGCACTTTGCTTCACTCTGCTCTCTCAGATTTCTGCCCCCTCTGCAGCTTCCCACAAGCAAATTGGGCCCTTCTGGTGCTGGTTCCCGGGTGTGTGGGCCTGTGCACCCTCCAGGACTATGTGGGTCTCTCCAATGAACTCTCTGTGGGCCTAGGAGCCTCTGGTACCCCTCTGGCACCTTGACCCCGAGAAAGTCTTTCCAAATGGTGCTTTCAGGCTCTAATTCCCATCACTGGGGCCCTGGCCTGAGCGGTCTATCTCACTGTTCGCTCCTTGGCTTGGTTTATCTGCGTGCAAATGTGTGACCGCGGTCAGCCAGCCTCCCCACGCCCTCACTCAGTTTGCCCGTTCCCACCCCATGCCTGGGATTCGCCAACCGCCACCGCCTACACTCCTGGGTTGGTACCAAATGATCTTTCCTGCCTGACCCCTCCTCTGCCACTGACTCCACCCCTCTTACCGGTCTGGCTGAGTAGTTCATTGTTGTTGGACTTCTGTACAGTTCAATTTTCTGTGTTTTGGCTGCATTTTTTTTTTTTACTAAAACTTCGTTGTCTTTAAACTTAGTTGCGCTAGGAGGCACAGTGTTTCCACCTACGCCTCCATCTTGGCTGGAAGTCCTATTTAAGAATCAACTAAATGATTCTTAATCTATATGGTTGCTTTTCAACTCAGAAACCACACACTATGGGTTAGTATTTTTCTTTTAGTCTCCTATCTCAGAATTTGGCATAAGAACATCATGCCAATTTTGTTTAGGTTGTTCCTCATTATATAAATTTTGGTCATGTCTTCTTCATACCTATAAAATGAGGAATATTGAAATGCTTAAGTTTCTCCTCAAATGAAAGCTTCTTCTTTCTCCTTCTGGGCCTCCTTTCAGTAGATCTCCCCTCCAAATATTTTTACCCAAAGGAAAAAAATACTTGAATTCCCACAGAATT
>NW_028091840.1:0-1042 GCF_014824575.4 Sturnira hondurensis | reverse complement strand
TTATTAAAAGCCATGTGATGTTTTTATATTCACTTGAGTACATTTTTATTTTCCTTTATAAGAGAGAAAGAGGGAGGGAGAGAGAGAAACATCAATGCAAGAGAATCATCGATTGACTGCCTTCCTGTGCACCCGGAACAGAGATCCGTGCTGGGACCATCGACTGTACCCATCTGAATTGAGGGAGAGGACCTGCAACCTAGGCATGTGCCCTGACCTGCAGTCGAACCCGCAAACTTACAGTCACTGGGTGCTGCTCACCCACTGAGCCACACTGGCCAGGGCAAAGCCTTGTGATTTTGAGATGTGTCAGAGATTAGAACCACCCACGTTGTCAGCTTTTTAATCCCATTTATCAGAATGTCCTTCTCAGTAGAAAGGCCAAAGTACAAGCTAGTAAAAAGGAACGTAAAAGTTCCTTGAAACACCTGTGTGGGAAACCACTTTTATTTTGTCCTTGGTGCACACACACACACACGTGCACACTTCACACAGAATGCAGGTCTACCATGTACATACCCACTACTGGGTAACTGTGACTGTCCATGATCCACATTTCCCCCACACCATTAGATCTTCTGTTCCTCAGGAACAGTTCCTGCATTGGGATGTCTGGCTGTGAGGGCAGGTCCCTTGTCAGGCGCTGGATGAACATGGCTCAATTTTGAAGCCTGAGCTGCCCTGTGCCCCCTGGGCCCCCAACAGTGCACAGCCACACTTGGCCCTCATTGGGGGGCTAGTTTTATCTCTGACAATCTGATGGATGCCAAGGTTACCTGCTGTTCTACTAAAATTGCATTTCTTGGATTACAAATGAACTCGAACCTTTTGTTTTATATGCCCTTTAGCCACCTGTGCTGTTTTCTGCCACGCGCTCTCAGCAGCCCCCTGTGTCAGACCCTGCAGCGGGTCCTGGTGCCTCTGTGCCAGGCTGGGTGCCCCCAGGGGACTCTGAGGAAGTGGGTGGTGAGAACTAAATGAGGTCACTGGTGTGGGGTCTGGGAACTTGGGAAGATACCCAGACTGATTCTGGGCTTGGGGC
>NW_028091839.1:0-664 GCF_014824575.4 Sturnira hondurensis | reverse complement strand
TTATATTTTTCTAACAAGTTTGAAATCCACTGGTGTAGAGGAAAGGGAACTAAACTAGATGTGTACCTCTTTATCCTCAGAGGGGCAGCACAGGCAGCGTCTGGAAACGTAGGAGAAATGCAGAATTTTGAGCCTTTCCTAGAATCTGACACAGAGATGGCATTTTAACACGATTTCCAAGTATTTGGGATGTTTGTTAAATTTTTAGAAGCACTGTTGTATATTATTCAAAATAAAATTTTTCTTAAATGTCTGGTTGAAGTATTTAGTGAGAGAATGGATGGATAAAGTAATAATGAAAGAATAAGGGAGGAGATTGTCCAATGGCCTGTCTCCCAGGAGGTGGACCGTAGGACTTCCAATCCACTGGAAGTCACAGTGGCCAGATCGGAGCTATCTTAGCAACGATCAAGGGAGCGGCTTCCCATCACAGTGGCCATAAGGAATCTACTTCTTTGGTGATCAGGCTTTAACCAAGAAGTTCCATGCTTTCCTCCTCCATCCCTTCTAAAATGTCCTCATCTCAATATTTTGGGGCTTCACCACCAGCACTCTGTTATTTGTGCCAAAGTCTGAAAGAGAAGGCTGGCTGGAATTCAGAGAAGCACAGCAGCGCAGATTTAGTTGTGAATGGGCTCTGGGCCAAAAGGGTAGCAGGTGAGTT
>NW_028091838.1:0-751 GCF_014824575.4 Sturnira hondurensis | reverse complement strand
TTGTGGCATCCGTGAAGGTAGGGTCTCTCTTCAAAACCCTTTTTTGGACTGCCGACCCCCCAACTTCCCGCTTCCACCCCACCAGCACACAAGGAATGCCTTTCACACAGAGGCAAGTCAGTAAGTGCTCACAGAAATAAATGATAAATAGATAACCAAGCATGAACTACATGGATTTTGTTTTTCATTTTAAACAAGAAGTTTAAAGCCCTGGCTGGTGTAGCTCAGTGGATTGAGCACGGGCCTGCGAACCAGAGGATCGCGGTTTGATTCCCAGTCAGGGCACATGCCTGGGTTGCAAGCCAGTTCCCTGCAGGCCAACTCCCAGCAGGGGACACATGAAAAGCAACCATACATTGATGTTTCTCTCCCTCTCCTTCCCCTCTAAAGATAAATAAATAAATAAAATCCAAAAAAAAAAAGAAGTTTATTTAAACAAGATGCTTGACTTGAAAGGGAAACTAGGATTCATTTCTTTTAGAGTAGTTTATCCCCACCTAAAGACAGATTGCCCTACATATAATAGCTACGTACAAAGAGAGTTATAAAATTGTCCTTGGTTTTACGATGATGAATGAAAAACATTAAATTTCTCCAATCAAACAAGGTATGCAAGGATTTTTGTGTTGTTTGTTTGTTTGTTTGGGGGTTTGGTTTTTTGGTTTTGTGCATGTGTGTGTGTGGTTTGTTTTTGGTTTGGGTTTTGTTTTTTGGTTAAACATCGAGAGCAAAATAACTTACTGGGATATAA
>NW_028091837.1:0-1825 GCF_014824575.4 Sturnira hondurensis | reverse complement strand
CATTAGGCCTGAATAGCATTAAATAAACATTTTGTTTCCTTTTCACAAATCTTTGGCATTGAGAGATATCTTTCCAATTGGCGGCGGACAGAAGAGCCCAGGAGGTATTAGTATACCATCCTTGGGAGAGGCCCCTGTTGTTCTGTAGCAGTTTTTTGGCATCCCTCGGTGGGCCAAGTATTGCTCCCACTTTGGACCTCTGTTCAGTAACAATACCATGTCCTTATTTGGAAGGATCTAATACTGCAAAGCTGTCAATGGCCCCTAAATTAATTATCAATTTAACACATTCTCATTAAAATCCCATTGGCAGAAAATTTTAATGAGAAAAAAGGATTCCATAGTTAAAATGGAAGAGAAAACATGTGAGTCAAGTACATTTGGGAAGAAAGAGAGTGGTAATGAGAATGTGAGAATGGTGTGAATAGAATAGTTCCCGAGTGAAATGTGAGTAGATATTCTACATCTACAGTGGCTAGAGCACTGGGAACTATAGGCTAACACAGAATAGCACAATAGATTGTAAAGTTAAGAAATAGATGCGAGCCCTGGCTGGTGTAGCTCAGTGGATTGAACGCAGGCCTGTGAACCACACAATCGTGGTTCGATTCCCAGTAAGGGCACATGCCTGGGTTGCAGGCCAGTTCCCAGCAGGGGACTCACCACGAGAGGCAGCCATACATTGATATTTCTCTCCTTCCCTTCCCCTATAAAGATAAATAAATAAAAATTTAAAAAAAAGAAATAGATGCGAATATATAAAAACATTTCATATGTGACAAAATGAGGTACTTTAAATTACTGAGAATGGTCTTGGGACACAAGCCCCAGAGTTGTAAAAATAACATTGTATCCCTATGTTACACCATGCACCACAGTGAATTCTGGATGTCAAGAATGTGAAACCTAAAATGTAAAAGATGAACTCATAAAGTAAGTAGTAGAAAATATAGATGAGTATTTATACACTTGAGATGGGGATAATAATTTCAAGTGTCACAGCAAAGACAAGTCATAAAGCCATAAGTACATAAAGATTTATGTACTTGATTACATAAAATAAAGTGAGTATGTCAAAAATAGCATTAGTATTGATAAGAAACAAATATAAATAAGGAAAATATTTGCGGTATACATGAAAAAGAGTTAATACTTGCATTAGTATAAGTAGAAAAACTCAGTCTCCCTCACAATCCAAGAAATTCAAACTAAATCAGGAATAGAAAGCAACTCACTTATCAAATTGCAAAGATTTTTTTAATGGTAATAATTAGGGTCAGTTAGAATGACAAAAGTGGCCCTCCCAGATTGAATTGGTAGAAAAGTCAAATGATTCAATCTGTTAGTTTCTCAATATTCATGAGTGTTGGAAATATATACATGCATATAGTCCATTCAGGGAAATGGCTATGAAAAGACATATCAAAGCTTTGCCTTTAGTAGTGAAAAACTGGGAACAACCTGAAGGGTCAAGATGGACGGGTTGGTTAAGGAAATCTTGATGCAGTTGTAAAATGATACAGCCACTACAGAAAATGAAGCAGGTGCATTTGTTTAATGTGGAATTGAAAGAAAACTAGGCTGGGATTGGGTGGAGAAGTGGGGGAACAGGAGGGTCCTGGGGTGTGAAGAAGGGTGGAAGAACACAATGCCAAAACGCAGATGAAACGTGAAGAAATGAGAGGTCAGTGTTTGCAAGGAATTGAGACACACACCCATCTTGCCTCACTTCACAAGTTTGCTAATGAGTCTTGCTAAGAATGCTATTAAAGCCATCCATCCTTAATTGGCCTCCTTCACTCTTCTCTCTGAGGCCTAGTTACTT
>NW_028091836.1:0-1427 GCF_014824575.4 Sturnira hondurensis | reverse complement strand
TTTTCCAGTTTTCGAGGTGCCGAGACCTCAGTCTTTTTGCAGCTGGTCGTAAATTGTGTTTTCCTGCCTCTTAGTGTAACATTTACACGTCGGGGACAGGAGTAACTGTATTAAACCCACTACACCGATTTGGAACAGAAAACATCTAATAATAGACAGAAAGCATCTGAGGAGAACAGGCGTCCCAGCCACCAAAACCCTGTGCATGTATCATCCACAGTTTTATTGACTTAATAATACGTCTCCCTCCCTCATCCATTGTCCTTCCTACCTTGCATGTTATGTTTGGCCAGACGAATTGCCACGTTCTACTGTTTCATTCTCAGGAGCCCTAATATTTCTTCTGGACATTTAGTTTCTGCAGAAATGAGCCCATGGGAGGATTAAGTGAAATTTCCCAGTATATTGAGTTTATTTTTAAATATTTTATTGATTATGCTATTGCAGTTTTCCCGATTTTCCCCTTTATACCTCCTGCATCCTGTACCCCCAACCCTCCATCATCCTCCCCCCTTAGTTCAGGCCCATGGGGTGTACATACAAGTTCTTTGAATTCGCTGTTTCCTGCACCATTTTGACCTCTCCTCATCTGTTTTATGCCTATTAATTATTCTTCTTTTTCCCTGTACCTTCTCCCCTCTACTCCTCCCCTCCCCCCTACCACTGAAAACCCCGCATGTGATCTCTATTTCTCCGATTCTGTTCCCGTTCCAGTGGTTTGCTTAGTTTTTGTTTTTGTTTTGTTTTATTTTAGTTTCACTTGTTGATAGTTGTGAGCTCGTTATCATTTTACTGTTCATAGTTTTTTATCTTTTTCAATGTCTTAGGTAAGCCCCTTTAACATTTCTTATACTAAGGGCTTGGTGATGACGAGCTTCTTGAACTTGACCTTATCTGGGAAGCACTGTGTCCGCCCTCCCATTCTAAATGATAACTTTGCTGCACAGAGTGTTCTTGAGTGTAGGTCCTTGCCTTTCATGACTTCACATACTTCTTTCCTCACTCTTGCTTGGACTCACACAGAGGTGGGTGATCACACCCCCCCAGCCGTGGCCAATGTCGTGATTCTGCTCTCCTCTGGGACGTTACCCACAGAGAGCGCCACCTTGTGGCCACCTGAGTCCTGAGCACCTACCTGTTCATACAACCCTGGGGGAGTGGAGCGGAGGAGCGGAGGATGCTGGGAGAGAGGAGCCCGAGCTCCTCTGTCCTTCCTGTCCCACCTGCTGAATGTTCAGCCTGATGTTCAGTTTCTTTCTCTCCTTCAAGATTTAATTAATTTATTTTTAGAGAGAGGGGGAGAGGGGGAGGGAAGGGGAAACAGAGGGAAAGGGAGGGAGGGAGGGAGGGAGGAAGATTCCCTAGTTGCCTCCAGTCTGTGCCTGGGTGGAGGACCACACCCACAACTGAGGTCGGTGCCCTGACTG
>NW_028091835.1:0-994 GCF_014824575.4 Sturnira hondurensis | reverse complement strand
TTGAGCATCCTTATAACCGATTTTTTTGTTTTAAAGATTTTATTTATTTAGGACTTCCGCCAAGATGGAGGCATAGGTGGAAACATTGTACCTTCTCCCACAACCAAGTTTGAATACAACAAAGGTGTGGAGAACAAAGACACAGCAAAAAACAGAAAATTGAGTTATACGGAAGTCCGACAACCACTAATGGTTCAACGGGGATGGTAAGAGGGGCGGAGCCAGCAGCAAGCAGGGTCGGGCAGGACAGATCCCCCGACCTAGGTGTGCAGGCAGCCCGGAACCAGTTGGGGTGCGGAGCAGACTGACCGCAGTCGCACATTCGCGCACAGTGAGACGGACCTCAAAGGCCCCAGCGGGTGAACCCAGTGGTGGAGGGCTGACAGCGGTGGCACACTCGAGTGCAGTGGGACAAAACACTCTGGCCCGGTAACAGTGGCAGCTGCAGCACCTGTGGGGGCCGAGGCGGGAGGTGGCAGACGGGACGCCATAGTTCTTCCTTGACCCCGCCCCCACATACAACGTCACAACCTAGCGACTGAGTTGCCCTGCTCTAGTGAACACCTAAGGTTCCGATCCTGCTACAGAACAGGCACGAACAGCCCGAAAGATGGCACAAGAAGAACTCAAAGTCCCAGAGCCAATAACTCTAAGCAACCAACAGATTGCCAGCCTCTCAGAAGCACAATTCAAAACACTGTTTATCAGGATGCTCACAGAACTGGTTGATTATAGTCACAAATTAGAGGAACATATGAACGCTAAACTAATTGAAATGAAGGGAGATACACAGGAAACCAATAGCGATAGAAAGGAAACTGGGACTCAAATCAATGGAATGGACCAGAAGACAGAACGAAACATCCAACCAGAAAGTAATGAAGAAATGAGAAGTCAAAAAAATGAGGAGAGGCTTAGGAACCTCCAGGACATCTTTAAACATTCCAACATCTGGATTATAGGGGTACCAGAGGGGGAAAGAAACAGCCACAAG
>NW_028091834.1:0-2178 GCF_014824575.4 Sturnira hondurensis | reverse complement strand
TGACTCTTGTAGGATAGCCCCTTCTCTGTGTGGTTATCACAGCATTGTCCACCTTACTTTAGCAGTCCATTTCCCCCCTGTGAGACATATCTATTCTCTGGGGGAGAGAAGGAAAGACAGCTTTGGAATGGGGGGGGGTGTACTTGGAACCTGTTGCATCTCTAAGGGGACAACCTAAGAACCACAGTTTTTCCTTTAAGCTTCCCATCAAATAAATATTTGATACTTTCTAAAAACTCCAAATCTAGTTATTTGGATGATATACTACAAACATTTCAAATTATAATTGATGTAGCCTATAATAATCCAAATGAGACCAAAAACAAAAACAAGGCACACCTGTAACTCATTTGTTTCCACTGTTTCAATTGCTCAATTTCCACTTTTGCCAGGAGCGTATTAGGATCACCTGCCAAACTGACTTATGATTTAATGAAGTATCTCATGCACATTCATTTGGTTCTCTAAAATAATCCCTATAAGGAAACACATTTCTCCTTTTCAAATGCAGTGCAGTCTTTCTTGATACAAACAACTTTCTAACATCACTACTGACTGTATTGAAATGAATGAATACATTATAAAGCAGTTTATCTTTATTGCTGCCTGAAGTGATCCATTGAGGGTGTAATTGCCAGCTGTGTATCCTAGGCACATAATCCCATTACTGGGCTCTTATGGAGCCATCCGTCCTATAGATGGTCCTCTGCTCGACAAACCAACCATCAAATTCCATACTTGCCTTAATGGCAAGTGCCATCTTCAGGTCAGGTCAGGTCAGGTCACCCCAGCCTGAATGCAGCAGATGTTAGCAGAAGACTGCGGGGCCTGGGCTGTTCTTAGAGTCTTCTCAAAGAGCCCATCATGCCTCTGAGAACGTGAGGTTATAGCTTTTGATTAAAGGGTCCCTCCAGGATGACAGTGACCTACATTTCCTGGGACTGTCCCTAAACATCTTCACCAGGAAGTAAACCTAATTTTAATTCCCTAGCCATATTTGTGTGCAGAGCAGAGGCCAGCTGCCATTTAGCAGTGGGGTGGTAAGGATCTTAATACTGTTCTTGCCTTTGTGTGTAGGCTGTGGGGTGATCCAGTTTTCTCCCTGCATCTTTAAATATCATGTAGTTCATCAACTAGAGATTAGTTGAGTCGGGGTGGGAGTGGTTACAAATATTGTCCTGTTACACTTGGCTATGAATTTCTGTGGAATCTCAGGAACTTAGAGTTAACCTCGTTTCAATTTCTTAGTCCATAGGTAAGGGATGAGAACTCCCATTACAGAGGCCTCCTGAGTATCTAGTACAGTTAGGAGCTTTTCATTTATTCTCTCAGTGACTGATGTGAAAACCAATGATACCTTTGTTTTAGCACAAAGGAAATATCCCAGTCTTGAAGGGAAAAGAGTTTCGGTTAAAAAGGAGAGGGTGAGAGGAGTAACTTCACGGCAGAGCAGAGGATGGCACGCATGGCTGTGTTTGCTGTCAGTAGGAGAAAGACTCAGGAGAAAGACTCAGTTGGTGGGAGAGTGATGTAAAAGAAGAAGGTTGCTCAGGACACACTGAAAACACTTCTGTGACTCAGAGGAAGACATGGAGGTGCAACTCTGAACCAGTTCCTGGGCTGCCTTTGCCACAATATTCCAAGTTTCAGATGGCTTCTCTTGGTGTAAGTTTGGTTAATTGGAATATAGAGATATGCATTTGGGGAGGCTACAAGGAATGAAAATGTTGCTGTTATTATTTTAATGGTAACAATAGTTGCCACTTTTCAAAAGCTCAACATGTGCTAAAACTGCTATTTATGTGATCCATCTTATATAAATTAATTTTTGCAGAAACATTGGGGGTTGATATTCTTTTTTTTATTATTAAATACTTTAAAATTTTATTGTTCAAGTACAGTTTTCTGCCTTTTGCCCCACCTCTCTCCTGAACTGCAGCCATCCCCACCTCCCTCCCTTGATTCTACCCCCCTTTGTTTTTATCCATGTGTCCTTTATAGTTGTTCCTGAAAACCCTTCACCCTTTCCCCCCATTTTCCCCTCCCATCTCCCCTCTGGTTACCATCCAACTATTCTTAATTTCAATGTCTCTGGTTATATTTTTCTTGCTTGTTTGTTTTGTTGATTAGGTTCCAGTTAAAGGTGAGATTATATTGTATTGGTCTTTTACCACCTAT
>NW_028091833.1:0-1701 GCF_014824575.4 Sturnira hondurensis | reverse complement strand
CCCTTTTCTCCACACCCTCTCCAACATTTGTTGTTTATTGCTTTGTTTATGAGAGCCTTTCCCACCAGAGTAAATGGTATCTCATTGTGGTTTTAATTTGCATCTCTCTGATAGCAAGCGATATTGAGCATCTCTTCATGTATCTCTGGATCCTCTTTATGTCCTCCTTGGAGAAGTGTCTGTTCAAGTCCTTTGCCCATTTTTCAATTGGGTTAGTTGTCGTCTTAGAGTGGAGTCATGTGAGTTCTTTGTATATTTTGGAGATTAAACTTTTGTCTGAGGTATCATTGGCAAATATGTTTTCCCATAGAGTTGGTTGTCTCTTTACTTTAATGGTGTTTTCTTTAGCTGCGCAGAAGCTTTTTATTTTGATGAGATCCCATTTGTTTATTCTTTCCTTTATATTCCTTGCTCTAGGGGACATATCAGTAAAAATGTTGCTGAGATTGCTTGAAATATCTGAGATTTTCCTGCCAATGTTCTCCTCTAGGACTTTAATGGTGTCATGGCTTATATTTAAGTCTTTTATCCACTTTGAATTTATTTTGGTGTATGGTGTAAGTTGGTGCTCGAGTTTCATTTTTTTGCATGTAGCTGTCCAGTTCTCCCAACACCATTTGTTGAAGAGGCTATCTTTACCCCATTTTATGTTACTGCACCCTTTGTCAAATATTAATTGACTGTAGAGAGTTGGGTTTATTTCTGGGTTCTCTATTCTGTTCCATTGGTCTATGTGCCTGTTTTTATGCCAGTACCATGCTGTTTTGATTACAGTGGCCTTGTAATACAGTTTGATATCAGGTATTGTGATCCCTCCTACTTTGTTCTTCTTTCTTAACATTGCAGCTGCTATTCGGGGTCTTTTATGGTTCCATTTAAATTTTTGAAGTGTTTGTTTCATGTCTGTGAAATATGCCATTGCCATTTTAACAGGTATTGCATTAAATCTATAAATTACTTTGGGTAGTATGGACATTTTGATGATGTTAATTCTTCCAATCCATGAACACAGTATATGTTTCCATTTGTTTGTGTCTTCCTTGATTTCTGTCTTCAGTGTTGTGTAGTTTTCTGCATACAAGTCTTTTACCTCCGTGGTTAGGTTTATTCCTAGGTATTTTATTTTTGTATTTGCTACATTGAATGGGATTTATTTCTTGATTTCTGCTTCTGCTGATTCACTGTTAGGATATAAAAATGCCTCTGATTTCTGGATATTGACTTTGTAACCCGCTGTTTTGCTAAATTCATTTATTAGTTCGAGCAGTTTTGGGTCAGAGTCTATAGGATTTTCCATGTACACTATCATGTCATCTGCAAACAATGACAGTTTTGTTTCCTCCTTTCCGATTTGGATGCCTTTTATTTCTTTTTCTTGTCTGATCACTGTGTCCAAAATTTCCAATACTATATTAAATAGAAGTGGTGAAAGTAGACAACCTTGTCTTGTTCCTGATCTTAGTGGAAAAGCTTTTCGTTTTTGCCCATTGAGTACGATGTTGGCTGTAGGTCTTTCATATGTGGCCTTTATTATATTGAGGAATCCTCCCTCTATTCCCACTTTGCTGAGTACCTTTATCATAAATGAGTGTTGTACCTTATCAAAAGCTTTTCCCGCATCTATTGATATGACCATGTGGTTTATGTCTTTGCTTTTGTTTATGTGGTGTATTACATTTACTGATTTGTGGATATTGAACC
>NW_028091832.1:0-1183 GCF_014824575.4 Sturnira hondurensis | reverse complement strand
CAGTCCATTTGCAAAATACGTTGTTCTGTTCAGCACAGCTTCTTGTTTAGATTCTATATTGCAGGGGTGGGTAAAGAAAATATATATTCTGACATATTATAAGATTTTTAAAAATGTCATCAATTTCCTTTGTAAAATTTAGTTATAAATGACAATTAGGAAATTTATATTTTGTTCTTTCATAAAAACATGCAACAGAAAACTTTTTGCATATGTTCTATTATATGTCAGACATGGTGACATATTCTGGACAAGCTAGAAGGATGATAGATACTGAAAGTGATTATTTTATCCAGGTTTTTAAAGTAAAAAGTAAAATTTTGGTCAAAATATGAATACAAAAAACAAAAAATATTTATTCTTACTGATTTTTAAGACTATCAAGGTAATTGATTAAAGTTAAGAGTGGCTACTTGCTACTTAAAAATATAATTAAGATAAGTAAGCAAGAGAATTACTATCTACGTTATCTTTCAGAGATACCCACTTCTCTAAATCAAGCATTTTATTTAAAATATGGGAATGGATTTACAGGAACTAGTATAAAGGACATATGGACAAGTAAGGAGGGTGGAAATGGGAGGGAGGTGGGGAGCACTGCGGGGGGGGCTGGGGTGGGAGTAAAAGACAGAAAACTGTACTTGAACAACAATTAATTAAATTAATTAATTAAAAAATATGGGACTGGAAAAACCTGAATATAGTTTAGTCTTTACAAATTCTTAGAAAGTATGCATTAAAGCTTTTAACAATTTGGCTTGCATCTATATTTAATCTCTTTCCTTAATCACTATGAGTTATTTTAATTCATTGACATTCTCTCAAAAAGTGATAGCTTTTATTAAATTTTAATTTTTCTCCCTTTCATTCAGTGGAAGAATAGTTTCCAAGTGATAGAAGTTTTGACTCTTTAGATTTCAATGGTATACGTTTAGCCTCAGTGAGTGCATGTCTTCTATGAGCACTCCCAAACTTTGCAATAAACACTATGAGAAAACAAATCTTATGATAAATATGACAGTAACTATACACATCAATAATGTGCACTAAACCCTGGCTGGTATGGCTCAGTGGGTTAAGCACAAGCCTGAAAACCAAAGAGTCAAGTTTTGATTCCCAGTCAGGGCACATGCCTGGGTTGCAGGCCAGCCCCCCCAGTGGTGCTTGAGAGGCAACCACATAT
>NW_028091831.1:0-525 GCF_014824575.4 Sturnira hondurensis | reverse complement strand
TTCACATGGACACTCACACTCACACATGTACATGCACACACATGCATGCACACACCGTGCACACCTTCCATGGAGAGCCAGGCTCCAAGTGGCCAGGCTGGTTGTCCCACATGAGAACTCTCTTCATTTCCTGCTTTCTCCTGTTTTCTCTCCAGCCTGCATTGGCGTTCGGTATTCTTCCCTGTGTCCTTAACCTGCTTCTGAAACGGGCTAAGACGTTCCATTTCCCCTGGTAATTTTCCTTACCATGTGCACAAGTTAAACGACAACCTTATCTTCTTGCTACTTTTTCTCTCCCCACAAAACTGGATATAATCGTGTTCATTTCATTCAGGGAGCAACTACAGACAGTTTTGTACTTTCCTTGGATAACTTTTTCTTGAAGTCAAACATGCAGCAAAGTGCACAAGTCGTAAATGTGTAGCCTGCTGAGTTTTCGAAGTGAATTCCCAGGGGTAACCAGCACTGAGATTGAGAAATGAAGGTTTCTGCCCCTCCCCAGCCCCTTCCAGGTCTCCCCTCCTG
>NW_028091830.1:0-1684 GCF_014824575.4 Sturnira hondurensis | reverse complement strand
CTGGTTCTCTTTTTATTTTAATACTGTTTTCTTTAGCCATGCAACAGCTTTTCAATTTTGATGAGATCCCATTTGTTTATTCTTTCCTTTATGTCCTTTGCTCTAGGGGACATATCAGTAAAAAAGTTGCTGCATGAAATAACTGAGATTTTCTTGCCAATGTTCTCCTCTAGGGCTTTAATGGTGTCACGGCTTATATTTAAGTCTTTTATCCACCTTGAATTTATTTTGGTGTATGGTGTAAATTGGTGCTCGAGCTTCATTTTTTTGCATGTAGCTGCCCAGTTCTCCCAACACCGTTTGTTGAAGAGGCTATCTTTACTCCATTTTATGTTGCTGCCCACTTTGTCAAATATTAATTGACTATAGAGAGTTGGGTTTATTTCTGGGCTCTCTGTTCTGTTCCACTGGTCTATGTGCCTGTTTGTATGCCAGTACCAGGCTGTTTTGATTACAGTGGCCTTGTAATATAGNTTGTGATCCCTCCTACTTTGTTCTTCTTTCTCAAAATTACAGCTGCTATTCGGGGTTGTTTATGGTTCCATATAAATTTTCGAAGTGTTTGTTCTATGTCTGTGAAGTATGTCATTGGTACTTTAATAGGTATTGCATTGAATCTGTAAATTGCTTTGGGTAATATGGACATTTTGATGATGTTAATTCTTGCAGTCCATGAACATGGTATATGTTTCCATTTGTTTATGTCTTCCTTGATTTCTTTCTTCAGTGTTGTGTAGTTTTCTGCATACAGGTCTTTTATGTCCTTGGGTGGGTTTATTCCTAGGTATTTTATTTTTCTTTTTGCTATATCAAATGGGATTTTTTTCTTGATTTCTGCTTCTGCTGTTTCATTGTTGGTATACAAAAGTGCCTTTGATTTCTGGATATTGACTTTGTATCCTGCTGTTTTGCCAAATTCATTTATTATGTCGAGCAGTTTTTGGGTAGAGGCTATAGGATTTTTCATGTACACTATTGTGTCACCTGCAAACAGTGACAGTTTTGTTTGCTCCTTTCCAATTTGGATGCCTTTTATTTCGTTTTCTTGTCTGATCACTGTGGCTAAAACTTCCAATACTGTATTGAATAGAAGTGGTGAAAGTGGGCAACCTTGTCTTGTTCCTGATCTTAGTGGAAAAGCTTTTAGTTTTTGCCCACTGAGTATGATGTTGGCTGTAGGTCTCTCATATATGGCCTTTATTATATTGAGGAATGCTCCCTGTGTTCCCACTTTGCTGAGTGTTTTTATCGTAAATGGGTGTTGTACCTTATCAAAAGCTTTTACCACATCTATTGATATGTTCATGTGGTTTTTGTCTTTGCTTTTGTTTATATGATGTATTACATTTGCTGATTTGTGAATATTGAACCATCCTTGCATCCCTGGGATGAATCTCACTTGGTCATGGTGAATGATCTTTTTAATGTATTGTTGGATGTGGTTTGCCAATATTTTACTGAGGATTTTAGCATCTATGTTTATCAGGGATATTGGCCTGAAGTTTTCTTTCTTTGTTGTATCTTTATCTGATTTTGGGATTAGGATGATGCTGGCTTCATAAAAGGAGTTTAGGAGTCTTCCATCATTTTGGATTTTTTGGCATAGCCTGTGAAGAATAGGGGTTAGCTCTTCCTTAAATGCTTTGTAGAATTCTCCTGTGAAACCATCTGGTCCAGAGCTTTT
>NW_028091829.1:0-658 GCF_014824575.4 Sturnira hondurensis | reverse complement strand
TGGACAAGGATGGGTTGAGATGTTGTTCTCAACTTTAGCCACCAGGTGGCAGCCCAGGAAGCCGAGACTGCCCTAAGCACCCCAGAGGCACGGACTCCATCCTACAGAGAATGCTCGTCTAGGGGGAGGCTCAGGAATGCAGGTATAGATTAGATTTGGGGCATGCTGAGGGTGTGGATGACATGGAATTCCTGGGTCCTGGGATCAGAGTAGCAGCAGCCTTCACTGAGGGCTAGTCCAGGGGTGAGTTAGCAGCTCCCCAAGGCTCTCTGTCCAAGTTCCCTGGAAAGCCATAATAAGGACCTTCTGGATTTGTTTGAGAGCTGGGTTTCCCATCCCTCTGCTATTTAAGACCTATCATCACTGTTTGGTGCCATATCTTTAAGCCAAAGGAAAAAAATCCAAAAAGAACAACAACAAAAAAACCCCTACTATTTACTTGATGTGCTTCCTTAAATAGACCTTTAAAACTTAAATAAAGAAAACAGGAAGGAATTTTACATCACCACTGTAACTTACCAGAAATAGGCAGTAACTATAAAAGTTAATAATCACTCAGATCAAGTACTCAGATGGCACTTACTGAGTGTCAGATGTGTTCCAAATATGTCCTATATCTCATTTAGTCCTCACAACACCATGAGGTGTGCCCTAGTAC
>NW_028091828.1:0-883 GCF_014824575.4 Sturnira hondurensis | reverse complement strand
ACAGAGGTCTACAACCAAGGCTACTTTACCCAGCAAGGCTCTCAATCAAGATGCAAGGCCAAATAAAGAGCTTCCAGGACAAAAGAAGTCTAAAAGAATATGCCTCCACCAAACCATCTTTACAAGAATTACTAAAAGGGCTGCTTTATGGAAAGGAAGGAAAAGAGAGAGACAGAGAGGAACACAGGTACATGAATGACAATGAATAAGTAGCTTTCAATAATAACCTTAAACGTAAATGGATTAAATGCACCAATTAAAAGACATAGAATAGCTGAATGGATAAGAAAGCCTGATCCACACATATGCTACCTACAAGACACCCACCTCAGGTCAAAAGACCACCACAGACTAAAAGTGAAAGGATGGAAACAAATTTTCCAAGCAAATGGACTAGGAAAAAAAAAGGCAGGGTAGCAATTCTCATATCAGACAAAATAGACTTCAAAAAAATGGCCATAAAGAGAGACCCAGAAGGTCACTTCATATTACTCAAGGGAAGAATCCAGCAAGAAGACATTAACATCGTGAATATATATGCACCAAACATAGGAGCACCCAAATATATAGAGAAAATCCTAAAGGACTTCAAGAAAGATATTGACAGCAAGAAAATTATAATAGGGGATTTTAACACCTCACTGTCAAAAATGGACAGATCTTCCAAACAAAATACCAACAAAGATATTTCAGCATTAAACGACATCCTAGATGAAATGGACCTACTTGATATATATAGAACCCTCCATCCCAAAGGAGCTACATACACATTCTTTTCAAATGCACATGGAACATTTTCATAGATAGAGCACATGATAGGACACAAAATGGGTCTCAACAAATTCAGCAAAATAGAAATTATACCAAGCATTTTCTCTGATCC
>NW_028091827.1:0-584 GCF_014824575.4 Sturnira hondurensis | reverse complement strand
CCAATAAGGCTGGCTACTGACTTCTCAATGGAAACATTCCAAACAAGAAGAGAATGGCAAGAAATATTCCAAGCAATGAGAAACATAGGCCTACAACCAAGGCTACTGTACCCAGCAAGGCTCTCAATCAAGATAGACGGCCAAATAAAGAGCTTCCAAGACAAAAGAAGTCTAAAAGAATACACTTCCACCAAACCAGCTCTACAAGAATTACTAAGGGGGCTGCTTTAAGGAAAGAAAGGAGGAGAGAGAGACAGAGAGGAACACAGGTACACAAATGGCAATGAATAAGTACATTTCAATAATAACCTTAAATGTAAATGGATTAAATGCACAAATTAAAAGACACAGAATAGCTGAATGGATAAGAAAGCATGACCCACACAAATGCTGCCTACAAGAGACCCACCTCAGGTCAAAAGACCATCACAGACTAAAGGTGAAAGGATGGAAACAAATTTTCCAAGCAAATGGACAAGAAAAAAAGGCTGGGGTAGCAATTCTCATATCAGACAAAATAGACTTCAAAAACAGGGCCATAAAGAGAGACCCAGAAGGTCACTTCATAACACTCAAGGGAAGAA
>NW_028091826.1:0-879 GCF_014824575.4 Sturnira hondurensis | reverse complement strand
CCATGAATCAGACCAAAGAAGAATCCCAAATTCCCCTACAAGCTCGTTTTGACACATCAGCCTCAGAAAAACCTGCCTGAAAGCGTGATTCTACTGAAACCCCCCAGGAAATTTTCACCAGCAGAAGAGTGACCAAAACCATCATGAGCAAGAGCTTGTGTGGGCTCCCTCCAGACCACTGTAATCCCACTTCGAAGGCCTGAACATTTTACTTCCTCCGAAACTGTAAAGTTCCCCATGGGACTTGCAACCAGGGCAGCATCTGACAGAGGCAGCTGATCCTGGCTTTACCTCTGATCCTGTCTGTGACTTGCTACTGAGCTAAAGGCAGCCCTGCCTTGGCTCACTTCTTTCCTGTGAGGCTCCTAGGGAACCAAAGCAGAGCACTGCCTATGCTCTCTCCTGTTGCTTCCTCTACCCCAAGTGCTTCCTTCCTTTCACTCTTCTCAGCTTGAAGGAACATACTCTCAAAGTCACCTGGGTGTTGTCATGGAGGCATTTTCATAGGAAGGTCAGAACCCACACACTACAGTCTGGCCTGAGGCATAACTGCTCCATTCCCAGGCCACTTCCATAGAACAAGTATTGGTTATTTCTAATTTGAATTGGACTGTTATGTGAAATTCTAGGCTGAAAAAAGAAGAAGAATGAGATTTTGGTGAAGCAATTTCTTTTGAATAATTATAGTTACACCCAATGAAATGTACTTTCTACCTTCAGTGACTTTAAATATTAGTAAGAGCTAATTAGAGCAGTTATTGTTCCTCAAATAGTAACTTCAAGTAAATGTTGAGAGAAGTAAAATGTAGTCCATTAAGTAATTTTGTATCTAATGTGACAGTTTCAAGCTATAAAATGATGCTGGGAATATTTAGAAAA
>NW_028091825.1:0-728 GCF_014824575.4 Sturnira hondurensis | reverse complement strand
TGTTTCCCCATCCACTTGCCCAGGAATCTCCTAGCTTCTTACTTTCCTGTCATAGAGGTTCAAGGAGCAAGAAGAGGGCTCTCTGGGGGTGACCTGCCTGCTAGCACTGTCACCCTAGAGATGGCCAGAATAACTCTGGTTCCTCTGTCCTACCACCTGCTCACTGGAATCTGCTCAGCTGGTGGCAGAGGATAGGGGGTGGGGATACCCTGTGGGGCCACCACAAAAGTTTTTTGTCTACAGGGTCATTGTTAAGGCAAGATCCCACATGTTGGCCCAGATGTCTGACCTGCCTCCACTCCGGTGCCTGGTGCCCCAGGGTCCTGAGCCCGTGGGACCCTTTTCAGCCCGGCCGTCTCTCTCTTGTTCTGCCAGCCCTCGGCCTCTCCCCACCCAGCTGGCCCAGTTCTGAATGTGTTTCCGTAACTTTAACCAGCTAGTTCTCGTCCCTCCTCCACATTTATCGGTCAGGGAACATTTGTCAGTTTAGAAAAATAATTTTGAAACTTTGGGGGTTAACATTTATGTTTTTAAAAGATTCAGATTTCAGCGCTGCTACGTAGCTGTGATGCTGAGCAGGAAGAACCAAGTTTTCATTTCCTGAAAGTAGACCAGTGACAACCCTGTTTCCCTGAAGGACTGATGACGGGAAGTGGACGCGTGAACTTGTGTAAAATGTGGAGCCTGTGTCAGCCCCCGCCCCTCCCCCTCCCGTGTGTGATCAGTTT
>NW_028091824.1:0-609 GCF_014824575.4 Sturnira hondurensis | reverse complement strand
GAACCAGCCATCAGAGGGCGAGTGTGGGAGGAGAGCCGTGACCAACCAGGGCGGAATCCCCAGGCAGTGGTATCCCCTCGACCTCTGCCAGCTGTGTACCTATCTCTCTGTCCTCATTTACCCTATTGGGACGCCGGTCCTGCTACACTAGGACTGCCCATGCAGATCTTATGTCCCCTCCAATTAAGGCCACACTGTGAGGTCAACATATACATTTGGAGGGTGCAATTTAACCGATAACAGGAAGTCAGGCAGGAGAACAAGACTCAGTAGGCTGTCAGCCCTTCCAGGCAGCCATGGGGATGTGGGGGGGACTCTCAGGGAGGACCCTCGGTCACCATGTCACCCCAGGGTGGAGTCACCCCCTGCAAGGAAAGGTGAGCAGGATGTCGGGGCTTCCACGGGCCAGGACTGTAAGACTCTCCTGATTCTGAATGCTTTCCCCCGAGACAGTGGGTTGGCATCTGGTCCTGCAGTTATGAGCTATGAGGACCCCCTGGGTCCCGGAGTCCTGTTCCCCCACAGTGACCACAGGCGAGGAGAGAGGGCCCCTGTGTGGGCAGCAGTGGACATCCCCCAGGCAAAAGGAAACATGAAATCGGGAGAATG
>NW_028091823.1:0-1721 GCF_014824575.4 Sturnira hondurensis | reverse complement strand
ACAAAGGAGTACCCATCAGACTGTCACCGGATTTCTCAAAAGAGACCTTCCAGGCTAGAAGGGGCTAGAAAGAAGTATTCCAAGTCATGAAATCCAAAGACCTACAGCCAAGATTGCTTTATCCAGCAAAACGTTCATTTAGAATGGAAGGACAATTAAAGTGCTAATCAGATAAGGAGAAGGAGTTCAAGGAGTTCATCATCACCAAGCCCTTACTATATGAAATGCTAAAGGGACTTTTATAATAAAAAGAAGATGAAAAATATGAACAGTGTAAGGACAGCAAACTCACAGTTATTAACAACCACACCTAAAACAAAAGCAAACCTAGAGGACAGCTAGAACAGGAGTAGAAGCATAGAAATGAAGAACGCATGGAGGGTTAGCAACAGGGGAGTGGGAGGAGGAGAAGTGGGGAGAAGGTATAGAAAATAGCTTAGAGGGTAGGTAGAAAATAGACAAGGGGGAGGGCAAGAATAGTGGGGGAAATAGAGAATCTAAAGAACTTGAGACACGTGGTTATAAACTAAGGGGAGGAGAATGGTGGAGGAGGGAGTGTGTGGGTGGAGGGGAATGAAGGGGGAGGGATAGAACAACTGTAATGGTATAATCAATAAAATATATTAAAAAATAAAATAAAAATATTCACCCTTGAAAAAAAAACAAAAAAAATAAGTTGCTGGGCTTGTGGAGGGAAGGGAAGAGATTGGGGGTGGGGCGCACTGGGTGGAGCTGGGCGGGGGCGTGGCAGAGGGAAGAGGACTGTGGTAGAAGGTAGAGACAGACAGCAGCTGCAACCACTGTTCAGGAAACCTTGTGTCTCAGGAACTGGGGAGTGAATGACATGAGGACCCTGAGTGAGAGGCAGAGCCCTCTCCTGCCCTCCGGAGGTGCCCCCAGGATGATAGCAGCAAACAAGGCTCAGTGAAAGGTCTGGTTGGGTCCAGCACCCTACTGGACCCACATATTCTCCCATGCGCCAAAATCGGGCCATTGGGTGCATTTCTTCTAGAATAATCTTTCCAAAGCACGGCCATAACATTTCCTGCCCGTGCCTGAACACTTCTCTGGAGCCCTGGAGTCCCTCTGATGCCATCGATGCTGCAGTCAGCTCACAAGCAAGGGTCCCACCAGCAGCGACATCACAAACTGGGGCTCTGTCCCCATGTCGTTCCCTTCTTGTTCCCCAACATCTGTCCCTGCGAGAATGACACCCGATGTTCCCAGCCTGGAGGGGTCTCAGCTTCTTCCCACAGCAGCAAGGAGGGACTCCTGGGTCCCGTCACTGCAGGGAACTCAGCTCCTCCAGCCCTCAGAGCCAGCAAGGGAGACTCGTCCCTGGATTCCCCAGAAAGGACCGAGCCTGTGACACACTGACTTTAGAACAGTGACAGCCGTGCTGTCCCTCTAGTTACGCAAGTGGGAGATAATAGATTTCTGTTGTATCAGTCCATGAAATGTGTGGTTATCTGTCACAGCAGCAATACAAAAACAATCGGCAAGGATTTTGTGACAATATTTCAGTGAGGTAAACTGTGCATCTGTGGTGAGTTCATCCCGGGGGATTAAAATCGAGAAGCGCAGTTGAAGACTGAACATTTTGGACAGAGTCACTGAACAAATGACACATGACACGCACATGTGGATAGAGGGGACACATGGTGAACAGTCACAGTGATGACGAGGTGACCTTTACCCCACTGTCCAGAATGCATTCTCTG
>NW_028091822.1:0-791 GCF_014824575.4 Sturnira hondurensis | reverse complement strand
ATAGGGCACCTCTTGGGGGCACTATCCGAAATATGGGGGTGGGAAGAGAAGGACTTGAAGAGATGAGGAACGTGGATGCAGGTGGGGCACAAATAGAAACTTCAGCTGATTGGTAGTAATACAATTTTATTTGTATCCACAGATTGAGAAAGCTGACAATTCAGAGTGTACATAGTTCTAAGAAGTGGCAGGGAAGGGATATGAAAGAAGGGGACTCCCCCTGTGGCATTTACTCTCAGGACCCTCCCAGGCTTGTGGCCTTCCCTTAGTGATGGCTGGTCTGGCTCACCGGGCACCCCGGCACTGGGGACCAGGGTTTACGGCTTCACAGTTCTCTTTCCATTTCCCTCCCATCCTGGACTCCCTTCCTCGAGCGCAAATGCAGCCGCAAGTGCGTACATAGTCTGCCTAACCTTGAGGAAATGTCTAACAGTCTACAGTTTTTCAAAAATTATTTTGGAGACTAGAGATCAGTAGGCACAGCATTGACGCGCGGCCCATGGTGATGACGACGGTGGTGGTGAGGGTGATGATGTTGACGGCGATGACTTAAGGAGACTGTAATACCCGCAGGAAAAGGCGTGAGTGAATAAGACGACTCTGCTGAAACCTCCTCCTGTCTGTAGCCCAGCTTGTCCTGGGCACTGAGCTTGCAGCCTCCCTGACTGGCCCCCTGGACCCTCGCTGCCAGTGGTGGGCACTGATGAGTGTCTAAGGCTGGGCAGGGTCCTTGAGACGACATTTTAGTCTGCAGTGAAAGAACTAAGACTTGAGAGTTTCACTAACTTGCC
>NW_028091821.1:0-836 GCF_014824575.4 Sturnira hondurensis | reverse complement strand
CAAGTATCATTGAATCTGAATGATTTTAAAAAGTAAATAATACAGAAGAATGTGGTAATAATGCTCTGTCAAGAAAACTAGCTACAGCCCTGACTGGTGTGGGAGAGTGGGTTGGACAACTTCCTGCAATCCAAAAGGTCACGCACCAAGGTTTCTCTCCTTCTCTTTCTCCAACCATTTCCTGCTCTATGGAAAATTTAAAAAAAAAGAATAATCAAATAAACAATTATTTTTTACCGAAAAGAAAACTGTCCCATTTTACATGTGTTCCATAATTGTAACATCCAGTCTTTATCAATAAGGATCTATTCACATAAAGTTCTGTGTGAAGTCCAGGAAAGCATCAAATGATAAGAAAGCCTGATTCAGTCTGACTGTGGAAGATGCTGAAAAAGTTCAGCCTAAAAGTTTTTACTCAACTGTGTATTTCCGGCGCTTAGCAAAGAATAGGACCTTATGAAATATTTTACATTTATGTTAACATGAACTACATACAAATAAAAGAATTACTAACATGAGTCCACATACATCTGTATGTTGTCTATAAGTGTAATTTCACAAAAGTACCATGTCTGTATTGATAAGAGGGTTGTAGAAAAGCTGGGAAGAAAAACAACTCTCATTAAATGGAAAAACTATCACACAAATTTGTGTTGGTTTTCTAGAACATGCGGGCCTATCTTGGCCAATGGGTGGGAGTAGGTGGCCCCTGGCCATAGAGGAGGCCTTTTGCATCCATCTCCCTGGTTTTTTGTCAGAATGGAGTCAATCAGATCAATGCACACCCGAGTCTTTCCCTCTCCCTTGTTGAATAGGTCCATGCAACTACCATACTT
>NW_028091820.1:0-19517 GCF_014824575.4 Sturnira hondurensis | reverse complement strand
AAGGGAGGGGGGAGGATGGGGGGTGGGATGGGACGGGAGTAATAGACTGAAAACTGTACTTGAAAAATAATTAAATAAAAAATTGAAAAAATACAAAAACAAAAAAAAAGAATGGTGATAAGGATGCTCACGGAACTCACAGATAGCTACAAGAAACAGAATGAGAACTACTACACGATGTAAAAGGAAATAGAAATATAAACAAGATCCAGAAAAAATGAAGAATACAATTTCTGAAATAAAAAACACCCCAGAAGAGCCCTGGCTGGCATAACTCAGAGCATGGGCCTGCGAACCAAACAACCGTGGTTCGATTCCCAGTCAGGGCACATGCCTTGATTGCAGGCCAATTCCCAGCAGGAGAAGCATGAGAGGCAAGCATATACTGATATTTCTCTCCCTCTCTCCTTCCCTTCTTCTCTAAAGATAAATAAATAAAAGCTTTAAAAAACACACATTAGAACGAATTACAAGTAGTCTGGATGAAGCAGAGGATCCAATTATTAAGCTGGAAGGCAAGGAGAAAGAAATACCCAGCTAGAATCACTGCATGAGAAAAACACACAAAAAATGAAGATAGCATAAGGGAACTGCAAGACAACATATAACACAGCAATATTTACATGACAAGAATACCAGAAGGAGAAGAAAAGGAGTAAGGCATAGAAACCTTCTTTGAAAAAATAATTACCAAATATTTTCCAAACCTGGAGAGCAGAAAATCCATGCAAGTGCAGGAAGCATAGAGGATCTCAATCAAGATGAGCCCAAAGAAGCCTACTCCAAGACACATCATAAATAAAATGCTAAGTTTTAAAGACAAGGAGAGATTCTTAAAAGCAGTGATGGAGAAACAAGAAGTAACATAAAAAATGAGCTCTGATAAGACTAGTAGCTGATTTCTCAACAGAAACACTACAAGCCAAGAGAGAATGTCAAGAAATATTCCAAAGGCTTGTAACCAAGAATACTCTGCCCATCAAGGCTCTCAATTAAAATGGAAAGTGAAATAAGTAGTTTCCCAAGCAAAACAAGGCTGAGAGAATACACCTCCACCTAACCAGCACTGCAGGTATGCTAAAGGGACTGTTATGAGAAGAGAAAGAATATGAGTGAGAGAGAGAGGAACAGAGGTACAAATGGAAAAAATGAATAAGTACCTATCAAAAATAACCTTAAATGTCAATGCATTAAATGCTCCAATCAAAAGACACAGGGTATCTGAAAGGGTAAGAATTATTTAATTTTGGAAGTTTTTCTTTATATTGTAACAGGTAAATAGAATGAAAAATGAAGTATTTGTCCTGCACATTGAATGTGAATTTCACCTCTTATTAATTATTTGGTAAAAGAGAAAATGCACCTATTTATAAGGAACTATCTATTGAATAATTCTACAACAAAATTAAAATTTTCCATTTTCAGTCCCTAGTAAATCATTTTAGGTAGGCATTGAATACTAACAGCTGCTAAGATCACAAAAGGAGATAATGAACCAAACATTTGTATGTATCATGATTAAAAAAACACTGCCTATAGTTTTCCTAAAGATAGCAAACTTTAGCCCTGGCTGGTGTAGCTAAATGGATTGAGCATGGGCCTGTGAAGCAAAGGTTCGCTGGTTCTATTCCCAGTCAGGGCATATGCCTGGGTTGCAGGCCATGTCCCCAGTGGGAGACACATTAGAGGCAACCACACATTGATGTTTCTCTCCCACTCTTTCTCCTTCCCTTCCCCTCTTTCTAAAAATAAATAAAAAAATAGCAAACTTTAGTTTGATGTAGACTTAAGGTCCAGGTGACAGTTCAAGGAAAATATTAGGGATAGAGGAAAATGCATTACACAATGCTTATGCAACATAGTCATTGTGTTCTTCATCAAGTAAACTTTAATAAAAACAATGGGTTACAAGGGGATCATCTAAAACTAGATTAAGAGAAATTTTAAATATAACAAATTTTGTAAAAGTACACACAGCTTTAAATAAATGCAAGGAAAAGGTTACTATAAAACCAAGATAGAAGTTATTTTAGAAAGGAAAGTGAGAAATTTTTGACCAGCTAGTGAAAGTGAAATGGTTTCTGATGTGGCTGGTACAATTTTGTTTCTTGACCTGAGCTGGTTTTAGCTATGTTTGTCTTATAGGTACATAGTATGTCATACAATAATTCAGTGTGTTTTCATTATATAATGTTTCATTGCACAACAAATATAAAATAAGAGATAGAATAAATACATTCACAAAAATTTTAAAGCAGTATTACCAATAAGGGGAAGATTGTAAGAATTAAGTGAGAGGTAGATGTAGAGTACTTAGACATATGCCTGGCATGACTTAAATTGTATTATTAAGAACAAAACAAACAAGCAAGCAAAATATGACCAATGACACTCAAATACAGAACAAGCTGACAGGGTCCAGAGGGGAGAGGGGAGAGAATCATAGGGGAAAAGGGGATGGACTCACATGAATAAGTATAAAGGACACATGGACAATAATTAAGGTGGGGGGCGGAAATGGGAGGGAGGTGGGGAGCATGGGGGGCAGGGCTGGGAATATAAAACAGAAAACTGTACTTGAATAAGAATTAAATTTAAAAAATTAAAAAATAAAGAATTTTTATTTTTGTCTTAAAACGAATATTTTCAAACTATGTAATTATAATACTAATTTAAACACATTTGTTAACTCATAATTAACACAATCATAAATGTTATATATTCATTCTTTGTTCAGGGGTGTAAAATGCCTTTACTTTGATATGTTGGGGTTAAAGTATTTGTTTTTCAATAATGATATTGCACTGGAAAATTAATTCAACTACGGAACAATTGACTTTGAGTTAGGTAATTTGCCATTTACAAGCTGTGCAAAATTTTGTGTTTGAGAAATACAATTCTGGAAAACAGAAGTCCAAGTTGGCAGCAGAGTAGGTGGAAATTACATCACTTCTCCCAGTACCAAACTCGAATTACAACTAAATTATAGAACAATCTTCCTGAATAATCAAGTAAAGACTAGCTGAAAGAGAAGACTTAAAACCAAGGATTTAAAGAAGAAGCCACATAAATTGGTAAGAAGGGCAGAGATGTGAAAATGATTGGCCCTGCTCCTTTGGGCTGTGGGTGAGATTCCAGAAATATATCTCAGTTGTGAGTGGTTACCCCTGAGAAGTGTGGGTTCTAAATCTCAAGTCTGGCTCTCAAGCCCAGAGCACTAGTATGGGAAGAAGGTGCTCACATAACATGTGGCTGTGGAAAGCAGTGGAATTTATGTCCTCCATGAAAAGGCATAGTCTGCTAGAGACACAGATGTGATCTTAAAGGAACAGCACATATAATGTTGTTCACAGCCACTCACCATAGGCTCCAGCAAAAGAACAGAGTGGACAAGAAGGGCAAGTTATGTGAACATAGTCTGGGGTTGTGGCTCTAGGGAGATAGCTGAAGGAACAGCCTCCAGGACCTGTTCTGAGTCATTCTCTTATCTGTCTTGGGTGGAGCACTTCCCTCATATGGTATCAACCTGAAGGGATGCAATAGCTCCATTCTCTGGACTCCATCTCACTCTACCCTGCAAAGCTTATATACTGCTGAGGAGTACACCCATGGGCTGTTTCAGTGACCAACCCAAAGAGGCAGCTTGGAGGAGAAAGCAGGTTAAGGCAGACCTCATTGTGGTGCCTTGGGACTTTTTGAACCTGTCCCAAGGCCCAGTACTAGTAAAAGCCAGCTTTGGTGTGCAGTTTTCCTCTTCCCCCACATATACAGGCCAAACAGAAGTAGCCATAAACTGTGGATTGCTTGTAGCTCCAAACAGATGGCACAGGGCCAGTTACAGGCAGTGTCTGACACAGATCCACGTCAGAGTCCCTCCCAAGAAGTCTCAGAACAAATATACTAATTTGATAACTTCAGAAATCCTCAGATCAGAATCCAATAAACTTCAAAAGCAGCATATTCAAATGGAGATTACAGCAGGCACCAAAACCTGCTCAGGTGAACCCTACTATGTGTGGTCTATACCTGAATAGCAACTCACATGTCATGGCTGGGGTTGAGTCTTACACTCAGCCAGCATGAAGTTCAATACCATGCACAAATGGACCAATAGAAGTCAATACTCAATCACAACAGGAGGGTCCATATAATGTACACAAGGGGTATTCCTGGAGCACACAGTTTATGTAATCAAGCAGACTGCGCCGATGACCCCACAGAACACCTACTGCATCAGTCCACTGGAGGAATACTGGGAGTCATAGAAGATCAATCAAATACATAAAGACAAACTCAAAGAGGCAGCCAAAATAGAGACAAATAAAAACGGGCACAAAATGAAGAATGGGAGAAATGTCCAGAAAGGAAAAAAACTACATGAAATGGAAGAAAGCAATATATCAGATATTGCTTTTTAAGTAATAGTTCGAAGTAATGGTTATAAAAATGCTAATATGTATTAACATATATAGAAACCATACAAAACAACCAATTGAAAATGAAGAATGCAACATCTGAAATGAAGAGTGCATGGAAGGCATAAACAGTAGGTGAGTTGAAACAGAGGATCAAATCAGTGATTTGAAAGAAAAGTCAGAAAAAAACAAACAATAAGTGCAGCAAAAATAACATTTTAAAAAAATAAGGATAGTTTAAGTGACCTTGGAAATGAAATGAAATGTACCAACAACTGCATCATAAGAGTACCAGAAGGAGGAGAGAGAGCAAGAGATCAACAACCTATCTGAAGAAATAATGACTGAAAACTTCCCTAACTTGGTGAAGAAAAAGACACACAAGTCCAGGAAGCCCAGAAAGTCCCAAACAAGATAGACCCAAAGAGGCTCACACCAAGACATATCATAATTAAATTTGCAAAGTTTAAGGACAAAGAAAGAATCTTAAAAGCAGCAGGAGAAAGACAGCTACATACAAAGGAGCTCCCATAAGTATGTGGGCTGAAAATAATGTTGCTGTGAACATTTGGGTGAATAGATTCTTTTGAATTGTTTTTTTTAGGATTCTTAGTTTATCATTCCAGAATTGAGATCACTGGATCAAAAGGCACATCCATTTTTAGTTTTTTAGGAAATTCCATACTATTTTATACAGTGGCTCCACCAGTCTGCATTCCCACCAACAGTGCCCTAGGGTTCCCTTTTCTCTACAACCTCATCAGCACTTGTTCTTTGTTGATTTGTTTATGATGGCCATTCTGACCAGTGTGAGGTGGTATCTCATTGTGGTTTTAATTTTCATATTTATGATTGCTAGTGATGCTGGGCATCCTTTCATATGCCTCTGGCCAGCATTATTTACAATAGCCACTAGCTGGAGACAGACTAAGTGCTCACCAGTAAACCAGTGGATCAAAAACTGCAGTACATTTACACAATGGAATACTATGCAGACCTCATTATTAGCAAAACAGATCCAGCAATACTTAAAAAATATCATACACTATGGTCAACTGAGATTTATTCAGGGGATGCAAGATTGGTACAATATCTAAAAGTCAATAAATGTGGTGTACCACATAAGCAAAATGAAGGATAAAAACCACAGAGCAGAAAGAAAAAAGGAAGTCTTATCCTTCACAACAGCATGAATGGAACTGAAGAGTATTATGCTAGATGAAATAAGCCAGGCAGTAAAAAAACAGATACTATATGATTTCAGCTATAAGTGGAACCTAATCAACAAAACAAACAAGCAAATAAAATAGAACCAGAGACGTCGAAATAAAGAACAAACTGTCAGTGATGAGAGGAGAGGGGCAAGGGGGATAATGGGGGAGAGAAGGAGAAGGGTCAAGTCAAGGAACATGTATAAAGGACCCATAGACAAATAAACTGGGGGAAGAGGACTGAAAATGCATAGGGCAGGGGAAGGTAATGGGGGTTATGAGGACAAGTGTAATTGAACAATAATAAACAAAAGAATGTGAGCTGGTTCATCAACAGATGCATATCAGGCCTGAAAGTAATAACTGGAAATATTCAAAATGATGAAAAGCAAGGACCTATAGCCAGGTCTACTTTACCCAGCAAGATTATCAGTTAAAATTGGAAGAGAAATAACAACTTCACAGACAATAAAAAGCTAAAGGAGTTTGATACCAACAAAACAGCATTACACAAATTTTGAAGGGCCTGCTTGAAGAAGAAGAAGGAAGAGGAGGAGGGAAAGACAGGGAAGGAGAAGGAGAACAACAAAAACAAGAACAGGAAGAGCAAGTAAAATAATAATAATAAGAAGAAGATCAATACTGATAAGGCTTTTATCAGACTCATCAAGAAAATAAGAAAAAGGATCCAAATAATAAAATCAGAAATGAAAGAGAAATAACAACTGACACCAAAGAAATGCACAAGATTTTAATAATAGATTATGAACAAACATATGCCAACAATTTGGACAATCTGGATGAAATAGATAAATTCCTACAGTAATACAATCTTCCAAACTGAATCAAGAAGAATCAGAGAAAGTTAACGGAGAGATACAGCTAGTAAAATTGAAGCAGTAATAAAAAATCTCCCAACATACAAGAGTTATGGACAGGATGGCTTCACAAGTGAATTTTAGAAAACATTTAGAGAAGAACACATACCTTTCTTAAAGTATTCCAAAAATTTCAGGAAGGGAAGACTCCCAACCTCATTTTATAAGGCAATAATTATTTTCATCCCTAACCCAGATAAAGACACTACAAAGAAAGAAAATTATAGGCCAATATACCTAATAAATACAGATGCTACAATTCTCAACAAATATTAGCAAAACAGATCCAGCAATACTTAAAAAATATCATACACTATGGTCAACTGAGATTTATTCAGGGGATGCAAGATTGGTACAATATCTAAAAGTCAATAAATGTGGTGTACCACATAAGCAAAATGAAGGATAAAAACCACATAATCTTATCAATAGATTAAGAGTAAACATTTCATAAAATGCAGCACTAATTTATAATTTAAAAACCTCTCAGTAAAGTGGGAATATAGGAAATGTTCTTCAGTGCAATAAAAGCTATATATAAATAACCCACAGCCAATGTAAAACTCAATGAACAAAAAGTACAAGCATATTCCTTAAGATCTAGAACAAGAAAAAGATGCCTGCTTTCAAAACACTTATTCAACATAGTACTGAAAGTCTTACAATAAGAAGGGACAGGCATCCAATTTGGAAAGTAAGAAGTAAAACTGTTATTGTTTACATGATACAGTATATAAAGAAGCATAAAGATTCCACCAAGAAACTCCTAGAACTGATTGATGAATTCAGTAAAGTACCTGGATAAAAAATAAATATCCAGAAATCAATTGCATATTTACACACCAAAAATAAACTATTAGAAAGTTATTCTGAAAAAAAAAGATTCTATTCACAATTTTTTCTCAAGAAGAAAAGAGTAACTAGGAGTAAATTTAACCAAGGTAGTAAAAGATCTGTACTCTGAATATTATAAGACACTAAAGAAAGATCCCTGGCCTGGTGTAGCTGAGTGGATTGAGTGTGGGCCTGTGAACCAGAGGATCGTGGTTCCAATCCCAGTCAGGGCACATGCCTGGGTTGCAGGCCAGTTCCCAGAGGGGGACACTCTAGAGGCAAGCATACATCGATATTTCTCTCCCTCTCTTCTTCCCTTCCCCTCTAAAGATAAATAAATAAATAAATAAATAAATAAATAAACAAACAAATAAATTTTTTTAAAAGACACTGAAGAAAGAAATTGAAGAAGATACAAATAAGTGGATACATATACCGTGTTCATGATAAGAATTAACATCATTAAAATCTCCATATTACCCAAGGCAATGTATAGATTCAATGCAATTCTTATCAATACCAATAGCTTATTTCACAGAACAATAACAAATATTCCAAATATTGATATGGAAGCACAAAAGAACAAATGGAATCACAAGAAAATAAAAGTTTCTTCACAGCACAGTAAACCATTAACAAAATTAAAAGACAGTCATTGAATGGGACAATGTATTTACCAATACATATGATAAAGGTTTAATATCCAATATTTATAAAGCACTCATAAAACTCAAGACCAAAAATCAATTCTCTTTAAAAAATGAGCAAAGTTACAAATGTACACTTCCCAAAAGTGGACAGACAGATAGCTAATAGGCATTTGAAAAGATGCTGAACGTCACTAATCATCAGAGATATGCAAATTAAATCCACATTATGATATCACCTCACACCTATCAGAACAGTTATCATTAATGAGTCAACAAACAATACACGGCGAGGATGTGGAGGAAAAGGTAATCCTAGTTCATCGTTGGTGAAAATGTAGATTGGTGCAGTCTGTGGAAAGCAGTATAGATTTACCACAAAAAATGAAAAATTGGAACTCCCTTGTGACCCAGCAATTCCATTTCTGGGAATTTATCCAGGTAAACACAAAACACTAATTCAAAAGAATATATGCTCTTCTATGTTCATTGCAGCATTATTTACAATAGCCAAGCTATGAAAGCAGCACGAGTGCCCCTCAGTAGATGAGTGGATAAAACAACCATGGGACACTTACACAATGGAATACTACTCAACCACAAAAAAAGAAGAAAAATTTACCCTTTGCAGCAGCATGAATGGACCTGAAGAACATTATGCCAAGTGAAAGAAGCCAGTCAGAGAAAGATGGGTAACATATGATTTCATTTATATTTGGAATCTAATGAACAAAACAAACTAACAAACCAAATGGAAACAGTCTTATAGAGAACATATGGACAGCTTTCAGAGGGGGCGGGGCTTGTGGGGCTGGGTGAAAAGTGTGAAGGGATTAAGAAAAAAAGAGAGAAAAAGGAAACTCTTGGGAACAGATAACAGTGGGGTGACTGCTAATGGAGGGGAGATGAAGGAGAGTATTGAAGGGATAAATGGTTATTAACAAAGACTTGACTTGGGGTGCTGAACATAAAATACAATGTGTAAGTGATATTTTGTATAAGTATGCACCTGTTACTTGTATTAATTTGTTAACCAGTGTCACCCCAATAAATTCAATAAAAATGAGGTAATGGAAACAAGATTCTGTTAAACCTTGAGTTGGCGGGGGAATTACTATGCCTATAACAGAATTGTCTCAACTAAGGCATTTGGACACATTATTTAACATATTTGTGTTTCATTTTTCTCCTCTGTAAAATTATTAATAGTCTCTACCTATAATGTTCTTGTGAATATTGACAAATTTTATCTTTACAGGAGTTTTGAACAATGCCTGGCACCTACGGTTCTCAGTAATATTGATGACTTTCTGGAATCTTTTTTCTCAGAATTGGCTCAAGTACTGGGCACTGCTGATTCTGCTTTTGGTGGAAAATTCTCAAGACTGCAGTTGACAGGTGTCAGGGCAGGAAAATACTGGTATATATGGGCTTTTAGTTATCATTTTATATTGCTCAGTTTATCTCTGTGCTGACCACACACAGTCAGAACACCTCAAACCTTTTCTTTCCTTGCTCCATTCCTTAATCATGTGTACTGCTTGGTAATTGATTGGCTTTTCTTTCCATGTAACCACAGGGGTCCTGTCATGTATAAAGAAGCTCCTCCTAGAAGCAATTCAGAAGTTAATAATTTCAATAATATTAACCTGGGAGAATACACTATTAGATAGAGGCTGTGTGGCTATTCCCTTAAGTGTCACTTGCTGCTTGCAATATGCTGGGAACAAAGCCTTGTTATAACTTGGCCTGCTTTCTATGCTGTCTCTGTGGCCCTTCAGGTGAAATAGGTAATACTCTTAAAGTAATTAATTGTGGCTACAATGAAGAGCTGTATTTTCCCAGCCTGAACTCCTAGAGAATGGGGAGATGAGGAGATTTCCTTTCTGGATGAATTTGCTTATGTTACACATTTTTTAAACTGCTTATTCCTGAAGAAGAGAAATTAAGTCTCACAGCTCTGCATTGGAGTCATGAAGCCCTTCTATTTAAAAAACAAACAACAGTTAAGAAGAGCAGCTAGACGTAAATGCCCCAGATTCTCTTACCAACACAGTTTTCAGAGGGTAGGCCTAATATTCACTTAAATGGCCACATAAGGTTGAGCAGGCTTTTGCTGTAGTGTAATATAATACAGGTTTAAATTTTGACGCTTAGAATAGGCTCACTTCTACTGAAAGCTGCTAGAAACATAGGTCTCAGGCATAAAATGAGGGTTCTGATCCAGTTTTACCCATTGCCAGCTACGTATTCTTGAGAAGATCACTCACAATTATCAGTATAGAACAGCCCACAAGCATATACTGAACACCATATGTGCAAGTAACAAAGATAAATAATACATGCTCCTTTTTTCTCATATACAAGAATAGGGAAATTGAAGCCATTTGGGCTATATAATCTCTAAGGCTCTTTTCAATACAGAAAAATATTTGATTCAGCCATGCCCCATGTTTCATATGTTTTAATTATCATATGTTCCAAATCTAGAATTTTGGTATTTCAGCAGTTTAGATGGGTTTCCACATGACTCCCAAGTTCTGTCACATCTTACATGTAATGGGAAAGGCAGCAGAGTTAGCCTTTTCCCAAATTTGGGCTCCTGTAGATACCTCTCCTGACCAGCTCTCTTTCAGATGAGATACAGTATGAATGTTCTGTCTTAGTCTCAAATCTGAAAGGTCATCTTCTATCTTACTATCAACATTAATATTAGTAGTGTTTACTACCTTCTTGAATCCCATGTGACTTCTCTAAACAATCACTACTTGCTAAGATGACAGTTGAAGGTGTGCCAGTTATAAGAATAAATTCACCTATGGTGAAATATTTCTTGACTTAGCTACTTCAATATTCAAATATGTATACTACATCAACTGCATAGGAAAATAGAAGAGAGGGCATTTTTCACATGCTCTAGACTCTTGAAAGGAGAAAAAGGAAAGATAAATAGGCAGGTTCTATGTCACTAAAGGAGGAAGTAAACTTGACTTCTGAGAATACTTGATGGGAAATCAAATAGTACTTGTGAAAGGCAATAAGATACAAAGTTACCTAATGGCTACACATACTACATCTGTCTTGACTGGTAGGCCTCTTTCCCAGGAAAAACCTGAAGGGCATCCCAAACAAGTGCTGCTGTCACAGTAACTGAAGTTTAAGGATGGCAGAAAATCATCTCAGAAATAAACATGGAGATAGAATAATGTTTGTTCATCTCTGAAATGGAAAATCATAATAATGCTATCTATTATCATCCTCATAGAATTGATATGAGGATAATATGAGTCCATATATGAAAGTGTACCTGGTATACAATAAGCACTATTATTGTGTTACAAAAAAGAAAAAAGAATCCCACCAGTTGAAGACTGAACTGACCTTTTTTAATGTTTTCTTCTCAGAAGTGATTTTGAGCATACTTTTCATACACACTTGCACACACATGTAAAATGAACACTTTATAGTATGGGTGAATTGATGAGAGTGTAGGCACATATGTGTATACATGAGAAGGGATGGGGCTAATGTATGAATATATGTGTAGAAGGGAGTTTGTGTGTATTTGGCACGAGGTTGTGTTGTGCTGGATATAATTGAATATTACATTGCATGGTTTTCCTTAACATTCCTGCTTCAATAAAGCTTTTTGTTTTTGCAGTTTCTTTAACTGTATGTTCAATTATCATCTATTCCACCACTGTGATACCTCTTCCTATTCCCCTTCCCAATATACTAATATCCTTATTTTCTGTAACCCTAAACTATCTGCTACAAAAGAGACTGTCTGCACTGTTCCCTATGTACTAAACATCAAAACTTCCTAAAAGTGTCTGGCTACATGGCTAATTTTTCTAACTAGCACAATGTCCTAAAGATACCTCTTTCTACTCTGCTGGCTGACACATAGCAAATAGGGACTTTTAATAGCTTATTTTAACTGCTAATCTGGTTGCCCACTAGATTTAAAGTTACTTTCTCTCTTTGTCAGGATGTCAAATGGTATCAAGATACAAATCTAATAAGCATTTCTGCTATCTTGGGATTTATACATAACAAACTTTACATCAAGATGAAAAATTAAGGCTGCTCTGATACTTATGGGGGGGTAGTTTCCTTACCCTTCCTCATCATAGTCTTCTCCATCTGTGCAAAGATATGTAAAAGTCACATCAACCAAAGGAAGTACCCCACATTTCTTCATATTATTTTTAGGAGAGTGGAAATGAGGATCCTTGTTTTATTTTTATTTTATTTTAAGGACCCAAAGTGCAGCTTCTTCGTAAGTGATTAATTAAATATTTTAAATTTTTATTGTATTTTTTACATTACCTTTTGGTCCCCTTATACCCCCTCCTTCCAGCTATCAACACTATAGTACGTGTCCATGAATACTTTTTCTTTTTTCCTCAATTCCCTCACACCCTAACCTCCCCCATCCCCACTAGCTGTCATCCTGCTCTTTATCTATGAGTCTGGAAAACTTCACCCATTTTCCTCATTAGTTCAGTTTGTCCATTAGATTCCACATATGAGTTAAATCATATGCTATTTATCTTTCTCTGGCTTATTTCACTTAGCATAATGTTCTCCAGGTATATCCAATACTATCACAAAGGGTAAATTTTCTTCTTTTTTATGGCCAAGTAGTATTTCATTGTGTAAATGTTCCATAGTTGCTTTATCCATGCATCTATTGATGGACACTTCAGCTGCTTCCATTTCTTGGCAATTGTAAATATTGCTGCAAAGAACATAGGGGTGTTTCTGTTCTTTCAAATTAGTGCTTTGGGTTCCTTTGGATATATTCCCAGAAGTGGAATCACTGGGTCAAAAGGCAGATACATTTTTAATTTTTGAGGTATCTACATATTTCTTTCCACAGTAGCTGAACAAATCCTCACTCACACTGGCAGTGCAAATGGTTTCCCTTTCTCTACATCCTTGACAACACTTGTTGTTTGTTGATGTATTGACTATAGCAATTCTGACAGGTGTGAGATGATATCTCATTGTGATTTTAATTTGCATTTTTCTGGTGATTAGTGATGCTGAGCATATTTTCATATGTCTATTGGCAATCCATATGTCTTCCTTGGAGAAGTGTTTGTTCAGGTCATTTCCCCATTTTTTAATTGGGATGTCTGTTTTTTTAGTGTTGAGATTTATAAGTACTCTGCAAATTTTGGATATTAACCCCTTATCAGATGTATCAGTGAGTATCTTCTCCCATTCTGTGGTTTGTCTTTATTCTGTTAACAATTTCCTTTGCTGTGAAAACCCTTTTTACTTTAATGTAGTCCCATTTGTTTACTTTTTCTTTTGCCTGGGGAGATATAAAATGGCTATGAGAAATATCAGAAATTTTGCTGCCTATGTTTTTTACCATGATTTTTATGGTTTGGGGGTCTAACATTTAAGTCTTTCATCATTTCTGAATTTATTCTTGTGTGTGTTGTAAGAAGGTTATCTAGTTTCATTTCTCTGCATGTGTCTGTCCAATTCTCTCAACACCATTCATTGATTAAACTATCTTTAGTTTATTGTGTGTGCTTGCTTCCTCTGTTGAATATTAATTGACTATAAAGGTAGTGGTGTATTCCTGGGCTCTCTTGTTGGGGACCACTCTGTGTGGTTTTGGAGACTGTAGCCCCACATGAGCAGGCCTTGAAAGAAGCCAGTAAGTCTCACTGGAAAGCCAGGAATGCAGGTGGCAGGCACAACACAACACTAATATTGAGGGTTTCCATGGGAAATCAGGCCTGATAAATACATTGTATCCTTTGAAGCTTGCTTTGTGTTGTATAGCTCTGTTGATATAAACTAGATGTTGATGTTCAAAGCATAAGGAATGAACTCCTTGCTTCATGCACTACACTTTACAACCATCTGGCATCAGCATGTCTTGCAGATCCTGACCTGAGATGATCTCTGTGTTTCTTCAGTTGTCACCTATAGATAATGTCAGTTTTTCATGAATATAGCCTTTTGGACATTGATTGATAAGCTATGCATGTATGGTGTTTTCCCTTGCACATTCCATTCCTAATAAAAGCCATTTCAGAGAAAAACTCTGGATATTCTCCACTAGAGAGAATTGCCACCCCCTTTCCTGCCAGAACAACATAATTTATCTGGAAAGACTCCTTTCTTTTCATCTGTGACTGGGAGAAACTCCATTGGCCAGTGTCCCCCATACTCTATTCTGTTCCATTGATCTATATGTCTGTTCTTCTGTTAGTAGCATGATCTTTTGATTACTATGAAGTTATAGTACAGTTTGATATTAAGTAGTGAGATATCTCCATCTTTGTTTTTCTTTCTTCTGATCACTATTGCTAAATGCGGCCTTTTGTTGTTCTATATACATTTTTGAAATATTTGTCCCAGTTGTTTGAAATATGGCACTGGAATCTTTTTTTAATATATATTTTATTGATTATACCATTACAGTTGTTCTATTCCCCCCTGCATTCCCCTCCACCCTGCACAACCCCTCCCCCACCATTCCCCCCTTAAGTTTATGATCACGTGTCTCAAGTTCTTTAGATTCTATATTTCCCCTACTATTCTTGCCCTCTCCCCTATCTATTTTCTACCTACTATCTATGCTATTTTCTGTACCTTCTCTCCCCTTCTCCTCCTCTCACTCCCCTGTTGCTACCCCTCCATGTGTTCTTCATTTCTATGGTTCTGCTCCTCATCTAGCTGTCCTCTTAATTTGCTTTTGTTTTAGGTGTGGTTGTTTCTTTTTAATATAATTTTTATTTAATTCTTGTTCAAGTACAGGTTTCTGTCTTATATTCCCAACCCTGCCCGCCCCCCGCCCCATGCTCCCCGCCTCCCTCCCCTTTCCACCCCCCACCCTTAGTTATTGTCCATGTGTCCTTTATACTTGTTCATGTGAGTCCATTCCCTTTTCCCCTATGATTCTTTCCCCTCTCCCCTCGGGACCCTGTCAGCCTGTTCCATATTTGAGTGTCATTGGTCGTATTTTGCTTGCTTGTTTGGTTTGTTTAGATTCCTGTTAATGGTGAGATCATATGATATTTGTCTTTCACCGCCTGGCTTATTTCGCTCAGCATAATGCTTTCCAGTTCCATCCATGATGTTGCAAAGGGTAGTAGTTCCTTCTTCCTTTCTGCGGCATAGAATTCCATTGTGTAAATGTACCATAGTTTTTTGATCCAGTCATTGACCGATGGGCACCTATGCACCTCAATGTTCATAGCAGCACAATTCTCGATAGCCAAGAGTTGGAAGCAACCTAGACAACCTGGAATCTTGATAGAAATTGCATTGAATCTATAGCTTGCTTTGGGTAGTATGGAATTTTTAATGATGTCAATTCTTCCTATCAGTGAACACAGTATGTGCTTCCACTTATTTGTTTCTTCTTCAGTTTCTCTCTTCAGTGTCTTATAATTTCCCAAGTACAGTTCTTTTACATGCTTGGTTACGTTTATCCCTACTTATTTTATTGTTTTTGAAGGAATTGTGGATGGGATTGTTTTCTTTCTTTTTTAATGAAAAATCTTTCTTTAAGATTTTATTTATTTATCTTTATAGGGGAAGGGAAGGAGAGAGGGAGAGAAATATTAATGTGTGGTTGCCTCTCATGTGTCCCATGCTGGGAACTGGCCTGCAACCCAGGCATGTGCCTGGACTGGGAATCGAACCACGATCCTTTGGTTTGTAGGCCCGTGCTCAAACCACTGAGTTACACCAGCCAGGGCAAAGAAAAATCTCTCTAATAGTAAATTTAAAACTCGGGTTTCTTTTTTATTATTTTATTTTATTATTTTTTATTTTTTATTGTTGTTTAGTTACAGTTGTCCCACTTTTTTCCCCATTGCTCTTCCCTACCCCTCCTTCCACTCCCACAGTCAATCCCACACATTGTCTGAGCCCTGAATCCTCTTTTCATGTTCCTTGGCTTACCCCCTTTCCCTTCTTTCCCTGTTATAACCCTCCTCTGCCCCTCTTCTTCATTTTCCTTTCTGATAATTCATTATTGGCATATAAAAATGCAACTGATTTCTGGATATTAATTTTTGATGCATTGCTGTATTCAATTTTATTTTGTGAGGATTCTAGTATCTGTGTTCATCTGAGATATTGAACTATAATTTTCTTTCTTTGTAGAGTCTTTATCTGGTTTTGTAATTAGGACCATGCAAGCCTTTTAAAATTGGTTTGTGATCCTTCCCTCGTCTTGAATTTTATGAAATACTTTGAGAATGAAAGATGTTAGTTCTTCTGAGAATGTTTTGTAAAATTTGCCTATGAAACCATACAGTCCAGTGCTTTTTGTTGAAATTTTTTTATTACTACTTCAATTTAAGTAGGTGTAATCTGTTTATTCAGATTATCTGATTCTTCCTGATTTATCTTTGGAAGATTGTATGTTTCTAGGAATTTATCCATTTTATCTTCGTTGTCAAGTTTGTTGGCATATAGTTTTTCACAATATTTTCTTACACTCTTTTGTATTTCCTTGATGCCAGCTGTTATATCTCCTCTTTCATTTCTGATTTTATTCATTTGGGTCCTTTCCCTTTTTTTTTTCTCTTGACAAGACTAGTTCAAGGTTTCTCAAATTTGTTTATGTTTTCAAAGAAGCAGCTCTTGGATTTACTCACTTTTTGTATTGTTATTTTAGGCTTTATTTCATTTATTTTCCTCTGATCTTTATTATCCCCTTATGTTACTTACTTGGGTCTTTGCCATTCTTTTTTCAAGTTCCTTTAAGTATGAAGTTAGATTGCTTATTTGAGTTTTTCTTTTCTTTCTTTCTCTTCTTTTTTCTTTTTCTTTTATTTATTATTATTATTATTATTATTATTATTATTATTATTATTGCTAGGCCTGTAATTCTTTGATTTTCCCTCTTAGGATTGCTTTCTCAATGCCCCACAGTTATTGGATTGTTGTATCCTCATTTTCATTTGTTTCAAGGTATATTTTTATTTCTTCCCTTATCCCTTTTTTGACCCCTTCATTGTTTAACAACATGTTATTTAGTTCTCATGTATTTGCATGTCATTCAGTGTTCTCCTTGTAATTGACTTCTAGTTTCATACCATTGTTGTCAGAGAAAATGCTTGATATGATTTCAATCTTCTTAAATTTATTGGGACTTGTTTTGTGTTCTAACATGTGGTATATCCTAGAAAACATTCCTTGTGCACTTGAAAATTGTGCATTCTGCTGTTTGGGGGTGAAGTTCTTTGACGATATCAGTTAAATCCATTTGATCTAGTGTGTCATTTAAGGCTGCTGTCTCCTTGGTGATTTTCTGCCTGGAAGTTCTGTCCATTGAAGTCAATAGTGTATTAAAATTACCTACTATGAATGTATTTCTGTCAATCTCTCCCTTTATATCCATCAAGATTTGCTTTACATATCTAGGTGCTCCTATGTTGTGTGTGTAGATGTTTACTAGGGTCATATCATCTTCCTGGATTGTTTCCTTTATCATCATGTAGTGTCCTTTTTTTATTTAATTCTTGTTCAAGTACAGTTTTCTGTCTTATATTCCCAGCCCTGCCCACCCCCCGCCAGTGCTCCCCACCTCCTTGCCATTTCCACCCCCCACCTTAGTTATTGTCCATGTGTCCTTTAGGCTTGTTCATGAGTCCTTCCTCATTCCCTGGGATCTTCTCCACTCTCCCCTCTGGTCCCTGTCAGCCTGTTCCTATTTCAGTGTCTTTGGTCATATTTTGCTTGCTTGTTTGTTTTGTTGTTTACATTCCGGTTAACGGTGATATCATATGGTATTTTTCTTTCACCACCTGGCGTATTAAACACAGAATAATGCTTTCCAGTTCCATCCATGATGTTGCAAAGAGTAGGAGCTCCTTCTAAATTTTTGCTGCATAGAATTCCATTGTGTAAATGTACCATAGATTTTTGATCTACTCATTTACCGATGGGCATCTAGGTTGCTGCCAACTCTTGGCTATCGTAAATTGTGCTGCTATGAACATCGGGGTGCATAGGTTCTTTTGGATTGGTGTTTCAGGGTTCTTAGGATATACTCCAAAGAGTGGAATTGCTGGGTCAAAAGATGCGTTCATTTTAAGTTTTCTTAGAAAATTCCATACTGTTTTCCATTGTGGTTGTACCAGTCTGCAATCCCACCAGCAGTGAACTAGGATCCCCTTTTCCCACAACCTCTCCAGCACTTGTTGTTTGTTTCTTTGTTTGTGATGGCCATTCTGACTGATGTAAAGTGGTATCTCAATGTGGTTTTAATTTGCATCTCTCTGAAAGCTAGTGATATCAAGCATCTTTCCATGTGTCTCTGGATCCTCTGTATGTCCTCCTTGGAGAAGTGTCTGTTTAAGTCCTTTGCCTATTTTTTTTATTGGGATGCTCATCTTTGAGTGGGGTCATGTGAGTTCTTTGTATATTTTGGAGATTAAACCTTTGTCTGAGGTATCATTGGCAAATATGTTTTCCCAAACAGTTGCTTCTCTTTTTATCTTGATACTGTTTTCCTTAGCCATGCAAAAGCTTTTAATTTTCATGAGATCCCATTTGTGTATTCTTTCCTTTATGTCCTTTGCTCTAGGGGACTGATCAGTAAAAATATTGCTGCATGGAATACCTGAGATTTTCCTGCCAATGCTCTTCTCTAGGACTTTAATGTTTTCATGGCTTACATTTAAGTCTTTTATCCACCTTGAATTTATTTTGGTGTATGGTGTAAGTTGGTGCTCGAGTTTCATTTCTTGGCATGTAGCTGTCCAGTTCTCTCAACACCATGTGTTGAAGAGGCTATCTTTACTCCATTTTATGTTACTGCCCCCTTTGTCAAATATTAATTGACTGTAGAAATTTGGGATTATTTCCGGGCTCTCTGTTCTACTCCATTGGTCTATGTGCCTCTTTTTATGCCAGTATGAGGCTGTTTTGATTACAGTGGCCTTGTAATGCAGTTTGATATCAGGTATTATGATCCCTCCTACTTTGTTCTTCTTTCTCAAAATTGCGGCTGCTGTTTGGGGTCTTTTATGGTTCCATATAAATTTTTGAAATGTTTGTTCTATGTCTGTGATATATGCCATTGGTATTTTAATAGGTATTGCATTGAATCTGTAAATTGTTTTGGGTAGTATGGACATTTTGATGATGTTAATTCTTCCAATCCATGAACACGGTATATGTTCCCATTAGTTTGTGTCCACCTTGATTTCTTTCTTCAGTGTTGTGCAGTTTTCTTCATACAGGTGTTTCATTTCCTTGGTTAGGTTTATTCCCAGATATTTTATATTTGTTTTTGCTATATCAAATGGGACTTTTTTCTTGATTTCTGCTTCTGCTGTTTCATTGTTGGTATACAAAAATGCTTTTGATTTCTGGATATGGACTTTGTATCCCGCTGTTTTGCCAAATTCATTTATGAGTTCGAGCAGTTTTTTAGTACAGGCTATAGGATTTTCCATGTACAGTATCATGTCATCTGCAAAGAATGCCAGTTTTGTTTTCTCCTTTCCGATTTGGATTCCTTTTATTTCCTTTTCTTGT
>NW_028091819.1:0-1330 GCF_014824575.4 Sturnira hondurensis | reverse complement strand
CTCTGAGGAAGTGGGTGGTGGGAACTAGATGAGGTCACTGGTGTGGGGTCTGGGAACTTGGGGAGATGCCCAGATTGATTCTGGACTCGGGGCATTCATTTCAGTCTTGTTTTCTGTCACACACACTGGTTTGCAGGAAGGCCCATACCTAATATCCTAGAAATACTGCCCTCGCACCCACTGTGCACTTTAAAAGTTGGTCCTGCTGCTACCCACCTGACACTGGTCAGATGTCACGGATCCGGCGCTCTGCGGGTTCTTCTTACACATCATTTTCTTATTGACTTCTCACCCCGTTCCCCTTTTTAGGAAGTGTGTCCGTTTCTTCATTTCACCAGTGAGAACTGTGCTTCCCAGAGAGGTGACATGGGCTGTCCAACGTCACAGCCAGAAATGGTGTCTCCATTTAGGAAGGAGAACTCTGAGTGCCCACAAAGACTGATGGCTTATGAAGGACAGAAATGTGTTTTTAAGTCATTTTTTATTGTTATTCTATTACAGTTGACCCAGATTCCCCACTTTGCCGTCCACTACCCTTTCCATTCCCCACTCCCACAGTCCATCCCCACACTGTTGTCCACGTCTGTGGGAAGAACAGACATTTCTTGCTCACAGTTGTGGAGGCTAGGAAATCCCAGTTCAAGGCGCCAGCAGAGGTTGGGTCTGATGGCGGGGGGGGGTCCTCCTGGATTACACACCACTGTGTTTTCTCTTGCTCTGGCTCCGCAGAAGGAAAGGGAGCCTTCCCAGGCCTCCTTCATACACACACCAGTGCCATTGGAGAGGGCTATGCCCTCAAGACCTACCCACCTCCCAAAGGCCCCACCTCCCAACACCATCACATTGGGGCTTAGGTTTCAACGTAGGAATTTTGAAGGGACACAAACATTCTATCCATTGCCCAAAGTCACCAGGAAGGAGGCAGAAAGGAGGGCTGGGACTTCTCAGTCTATGGTATTCACTGCCACCTCAGGCTTTGGTCCAGGTCCTTCATTTCTGTGACTGTCCAAATGGCCCATCTATCAGAGTCACCTGGACAATGCATTAAACAGAGGCAGCTGGGTTCCTGTTCCCTAGTTCAGGGTGAGGCCTAAGAATTTCCATTTGTAATAAGTTCCAGGTGTTGTTGTTGAGAACCCGTGCAGCCCACCCCCCATCTTGTCTCTGGCTTTAGCTTTCAGTGGCCTGGGGCTTGAACTCTGAATACCCTGAGGCAAACATGGTTATATGCTGAGACCTGTAGGATGCTCTGCCAGTTGGAGAAATGGCTTAATTGGTTTCAGCAGATGAAAATTTCACAGCCCGATGAGGGCACTAGGCAGACCCAGGA
>NW_028091818.1:0-869 GCF_014824575.4 Sturnira hondurensis | reverse complement strand
CTACCAGGGTACTAGAAAAATTCTGCTAAATTAAAAATACAATTATCAAATTTAAAAAATTCACTGAAAATTGAACTGAATAATGGACATGATTAAAGATAGAATTAGTCATCTGGAAGGTAAAGTCAAAGAAATCTCAAGAATATAGAGCAGGAAGGCGAACGTGCATGAACAGGTTGAAACATGGAAGGTCAGTCTAGGAGGTCCATCTACTCCTCCACTGTGTGTGGGATTCTTTTTTTTTTATATATTTTATTTATTTATCTTTAGAGGGGAAGGGAAGGAGAGAGGGAGAGAAACATCAATGTATGGTTGCCTTTCGTGCGTCCCCTGCTGGGAGTTGGCCTGCAGGGAACTGGCCTGCAACCCAGGCATGTGCCCTGACTGGGAATCGAACCTCGATTGTCTGGTTCGCAGGCCTGCACTCAATCCACTGAGCTACACCAGCCAGGGCTTGTGTGTGGGATTCTGCCTGCAAGCCCCCCCTGGCTGCCACAGATGAGAATAAGTCTGCAAGACATGATCTGTTTGAAAAGGAAAGATGGCTAATCTCTCAAAGGAGAAGGGCCAGGGGCCTGTTCCTCAATGGACTTTTATTTAGTTTAATTTGCATAGGAATACAGGTAAAGCTCATCAATCACTGTCAGGCCATAAAGATCAAACAATAAATAACGTACAAAGAACAATGAGGGCTTATCTGAGTCAAGGTCAGATAGCAAAAGGGCCATAAAGCTTTGAGGAAACAAACTCATTCAATGCTTGGACCCTTATCATTTAATGAGAATGATAATGATTTAATTTTAATGATAATGGTAATGATTTAATTGAGGGTATTAGCAAAGCAGGTTTCATAGGATATTATGCATTCC